>NC_143033.1:1882500-2182500 GCF_057628025.1 Oncorhynchus mykiss | reverse complement strand
ACAACCTGGATCAGTTAATTTCAATCAACTAGCTCATCAACATAGCAAGGCAACAAGTTTCCAGTTATCTTCTTTCACTGACCTGGCTTCATCAAATAATGTTATGCAGTATAAGGTATATATAATATAAGGTAGCCAGGATAAGGTAGCCAGGATAAGGTAGCCAGGATAAGGTAGCCAGGATAAGGTAGCCAAGATAAGGTAGCCAGGATAAGGTAGCCAGGATAAGGTAGCCAGGTTAAGGTGGCCAGGATAAGGTGGCCAGGATAAGGTAGCCAGGATAAGGTGGCCAGGATAAGGTAGCCAGGATAAGGTAGCCAGGTTAAGGTAGCCAGGTTAAGGTAGCCAGGATAAGGTAGCTATGATATGAACCTGCCAGAGGAAGCAGAGCTAGCGGCCAGGGGGACTGGGGGTTACTTTGAGCCACAAAAACAAAACGAGAAAACGTATCAATGTAAAGAGAATTAATTATTCAAAACATTTAAATGTGTCAATGTGTTAAACAGCGCCGTGAACAAGTCTTTCCCTCCTTCTACATTTCTCTCCCCTTGCATATTTCTGACATCAGAACTTCAACCATAACCTAATATTAGATAAGGGAACCTGAGTGAACAAATAGCACAACAATTACATACTTAGTTAATTTATTTCATAATCAAAGTTATGCAACACCCAATGCCCCTGTGTGAAAAAGTAATTGCCCCCTTGCACTCAATACCTCCTCATGCGTTTTACACACACTGTATATAGACTTTCTTTGTTTCTACTGTGTCATTGACTTGTTTATTGTGTTATTGGCTTGTTTATTGTTTACTCCATGTGTAACTCTGTGTTGTTGTTTGTGTCACACTGCTTTGCTTTATCTTTGCCGGGTCGCAGTTGTAAATGCAAACTTGTTCTCAACTGGCCGACCTGGTTAAATAAAGGGTTATATACATAAATACCTGGTTAAATAAAGGAGAAATAAAAATATAAAAATCTAGTTGTCACACCTTTAGCTGCAACGATTCAAACACTTCCTGTGGTTATTGATCAGTCTCTCACGTCGCTGTGGAGGAATTTACTGTAGCTGCAACGACGCCTACCAAACACTTCCTGTAGTTGTTGACCAACCAACCACTTCCTGTAGTTGTTGACCAACCAACCACTTCCTGTGGTTATTGATCAGTCTCTCACGTCACTGTGGAGGAATTTTGTCCCACTCTTCCATCCAGAACTGCTTTAACTCAGAGACATTTTGGGGTTTTCAAGCATGAACTGCTCATTTCAACTCCTGCCACAAGTCTACAAGTCTAAAAAAAGCAGGTTCCCTTTAATCTAATATATCAGGTTGAAGATCTAATAACATTCTGTATCAAAAAAATATGCTAAAATATAGAAAATGAGGAAAGGGGATGGCTGGGGATACCTTTTCACGGCACTGTATATATACACTTAATAAAAACAAAACATGATGAGCTCTTTCCATGACAGACTGACCAAGTGAATCCAGGCGAAAGCTACTGTAGGGGTCCCGAAGACCCTCCCCATTATTGATTAAGGAGACTTTACGATCAATATGTTTTGCTGCGGGCCTTATAATAAGATACTGTTGCTATGTGTCTAAAAACCTCTGCCACTATACGTTGCACAAGCCATCTATATTAGTCTTTATGGTTAGGCCCTGGCTGTTGTGAGGGTGTGCCTGCAGGCTGGGTCTGAGTCAGACTGAAACTAGAAAAAGAGAAGTAACCACTGTCTTGATATTTTTGATCTTGTATGACAGTAGACAATTACAATACATTTCAGAGAAGCTACTGTACCAGGTCGCCTTATAAGGTTCAGCTTATTGATACACACATACATTGATGTAGGGGATCAATACCACCAGGAAGTGATCACCTGTATAGGGATCACCTGTATAAAAGCAGCGGGCCCTTAGGTGGGGCGCAGAACTTACTCTGAAACATGCGTGCTGTGTTTTCGTTGTCAACTTCTGTCTGCAATTATTTAATGCAAAGGTTTGATTGATTTACATAAAGATCATATTGTCTGACTACTGATTTCACCAATAAGCCAAATATTGACAAGGAACCCCGACACCTTCTGTTATCAGTATAAATGAAGTGGAAGGAGGATTTTTAACACTGTGTACATAAACACATAAACTTAGATTTTACAGGTATAATGAGACAGTTTTCCATGGCATGGCAGGCCGGGTTATGGGGACCAACCTCTCTGCAGTCCAGTGCCCCCGATCAGCACCAGGAACAGGATCGGTAGCAGTGGAATGCGTTCGATCAGCTTCATTCTGATTCCGAGCTCTCTGATTCGCCCGGACCAAGTATTCTCTGTCCCATGTCATCGGCTGGTTGGTGTGTGTCTGTTGTTCAGGCTGACGTTTCTTTCCTGTAATAGTGTAATAGCTGTAATAGTGCCTGTGTGTAACTGCTGTAGAAAAGTCAAGCGCAGGACAGCAGATATGAGTAAATAACGTAATTTACTAAAATATTAACAAAAACAAATACACACAATAAATCGAGCCCACAATTACGGACCATATTACAAACAAACAATCACTCAAACAAACAAACAAACATGGGGGAACAGAGGGTTAAATAATGAACAAGTAATTGGGGGATTGAAACCAGGTGTGTAAGACAAGGACAAAACAAATGGAAAATGAAAGTGGATCGGCGATGGCTAGAAAGCCGGTGACGTCGACCGCCGAACGCCGCCCGAACAAGGAGAGGGACCGACTTCGGCGGAAGTCGTGACACAGGCCTGGTCTCGGTCCCTGCCATGCTAGCTGACAGCTCTGCGTTAGTTAAAGGGGTCTGGTCTGTGAGGAGAAAGGACAGTAGCAGCTGCTGAGTGACTCCTAGGTTGCCTCCCTAAATACACCCTATTCCCTATATATCCTATGTTCCCCTGTCAAAAGTAGTGCACTATAAAGGGAATAGGGTGCCATTTGGGATGAACCCATCAATACATTATACAGCAGTGATATCACACCAATTGGTACTGCATCATTTAGGCATCGAGGTCAATTAATTTGTGCAACATATTTAAGGTGGCGTTTGTAGTTTCTAAATTACACAACATATTTACACCCCAAATAAACCAAACTGCTCAAGGACTGTCAGACACTCATGCACTAACGGGGATGTACACACACACACACAAACACACACACACACACACACACACAGGCACATGAACACACACACACTTAGGCACATGAACACGCACACTCAGGCACATGAACACACACACACTCAGGCACATGAACACGCACACACACACACACACACACACACACACAGGCACATGAACACGCACACACACACATTCAGCCCCTCTATAATAATGTGACTCTAGCCTGTCCAGGCAGCCTTTGTGTGTGTTTGTGTGTGTGTGTGTGTGTGTGTTTGTGTGTGTGTTGCCGCCCGGCCTGCTGTGATTTATTGTAGGCAGGGAGGGAAAGACATTTCAGAAGCCTGTTGTCTGCTCCTCATTCACACAGCCTTCTAGGGGTATTGTGCTGTCATGAGTTTTGGTTTATGTGAATGTATAAAAAGGGGATTCAATTCACTGTCAAATTCACACAAAAAAAATACAATACAATATTGCAACGTACAATGTGTTCAGTTCACTACCAGCCTTCAATGTTTAACACAGGACATGAGGAGTATAATATCTAATAATAGGATTATTATTGCCGACAGATTAGGTGAACTCTTTCTCACAGTACAGTAGGGAGCTGTCTATATTCCTTCATCCATTAACAGGCTGAAACAACATGTCAGTCTGGCCATAGTTAAACCCTCCCCACAACTTAGACACTTCCTGTGTGTGTTGACTGAGGCATGCACTCACTTTAACATGTCAACATCACTGTACTGCCCTCGTGTGGCTGATTAGAGATCTACACACTGCACTGAGAATAGATTTACAAGCTCTTCATTAGTTTTACTGGAGACTTGCATTAGAACACCTCAGCACCCTCTTCGGACTGACTAGAAAGGACAATACACAGCCCTATTAACTTTTCACTGCCCTCCAGTGTTGTAGAAGGTAACTAGACACTGCACTGCCCTCCAGTGTTACAGAAGGTAACTAGACCCTGCACTGCCCTCCAGTGTTACAGAAGGTAACTAGACCTTGTACTACCCTCCAGTGTTACAGAAGGTAACTAGACCCTGCACTGCCCTCCAGTGTTACAGAAGGTAACTAGACCCTGCACTGCCCTCCAGCATTACAGAAGGTAACTAGACCCTGCACTGCCCTCCAGTGTTACAGAAGGTAACTAGACCCTGCACTGCCCTCCAGTGTTACAGAAGGTAACTAGACCCTGCACTGCCCTCCAGTGTTACAGAAGGTACCTACACTGCCCTCCAGTGTTACAGAAGGTAACTAGACCCTGCACAGCCGTCCAGTGTTACAGAAGGTAACTAGAACCTGCACTGCCCTCCAGTGTTACAGAAGGTAACTAGACCCTGCACAGCCGTCCAGTGTTACAGAAGGTAACTAGACCCTGCACTGCCCTCCAGTGTTACAGAAGGTAACTAGACCCTGCACTGCCCTCCAGTGTTACAGAAGGTAACTAGACCCTGCACTGCCCTCCAGTGTTACAGAAGGTACCTACACTGCCCTCCAGTGTTACAGAAGGTAACTAGACCCTGCACAGCCGTCCAGTGTTACAGAAGGTAACTAGAACCTGCACTGCCCTCCAGTGTTACAGAAGGTAACTAGACCCTGCACAGCCGTCCAGTGTTACAGAAGGTAACTAGACTCTGCACTGCCCTCCAGCGTTACAGAAGGAACTTTAAATGAGCCAATGATTTTCCCTGTTCAAGAACATATTCTAATTTTCTGTTGTTCAGTTTCGGAACTGGACAGCAATACGCCCATGGGTAAATGTCACGTCCCATCAGTGTTTGTTTGAAGTAGAACAATACTATGAAGGGACTCATACTGAGAGGACTGATTTGCCGGTGGCTCTGAGGGAACTGTTAGCCTCCTGTCACAGTTGTTGGCCCAGCTGCCACTGTATGTGTGGGGACATTTCTGTTGACAGACTATAAAACGTCTAGATCCAGTTAGAACATAGGCTCCTTTTCTCCATTTCAAAGATGAATTACGCCCCATTCCCACCTCCAGCTCTCAGCCCTCAGCTAACTCCGTTCCCACCTCCACCCCTCAGCCCTTAGCCCCAGCTAACTCCATTCCCACCTCCAGCCCTCAGCTAACTCCATTCCCACCTCCAGCCCTCAGCCCCAGCTAACTCCATTCCCACCTCCAGCCCTCAGCCTCAGCTAACTCCATTCCCGCCTCCAGCCCTCAGCCTCAGCTAACTCCATTCCCACCTCCAGCCCTCAGCCCTCAGCTAACTCCATTCCCACCTCCAGCCCTCAGCTAACTCCATTCCCACCTCCAGCCCTCAGGTAACTCCATTCCCACCTCCAGCCCTCAGGTAACTCAATTTCCACCTCCAGCCCTCAGCCCTCAGCCCACTCCATTCCCACCTCCAGCCCTCAGCCCTCAGCTAACCCCATTCCCACCTCCAGCCCTCAGCCCCAGCTAAATCCATTCCCACCTCCAGCCCTCAGCCCCAGCTAACTCAATTCCCACATCCAGCCCTCAGCCCTCAGCTAACCCCATTCCCACCTCCAGCCCTCAGCCCTCAGCCCCAGCTAAATCCATTCCCACCTCCAGCCCTCAGCCCCAGCTAACTCCATTCCCACCTCTCAGCCCCAGCTAACTCCATTCCCACCTCCAGCCCTCAGCCCCAGCTAACTCCAGCCCCAACTCCAGCCATTGCCAGCCCCAGTTAACTCCATCCACAGCTATCCCAGCCAAAGCCAACTCCAGCTATCCCAACCATCCCCAGCTCCAGTCTTCCCCAGTACAAGCCATCCACAGCCCCAGCCAACCCCCAGCTATCCCCAGATCCAGCCAACTCAAGCCCAAGCCAACACAAGCCCCAGCCAAATCCAGCCAACCCCAGCCATCCCCAGCCTCGGCCAACCCCAGCCGTCCACATCCCTCCCAGACCCCAGCCATGCCCAGCAAACTCCAGCCCCAGCCATTCCCAGCCGTCCCCAGCCAGCACTAACCAGCCTCAGCCAGCCCCATCCCCAGCCAACTCCATCCCTACCCGCAGTTATCCAAGCCCCAGCCAATCCCCAGCGCGTCATCCACAGCCATTCAATCCCCAGCCATCCCAAGACCAAGCCATCTCCAGCCATCCATCCACAGCCAAGCCATCTCCAGCCATACCCAGCCCAGCCACCCCCCAGCCAACTCCAGCCATATCCAGCCATCCATCCCCAGCCATACCTAAGCCCAAGGAAACTCCAGCCCCAACCATCCCCAGCCAACTCCAACCATCCACAACCATTCCCAGCCACCCACCCACCGCCAGCAACAGCCCACTCCAGTCCTCCATCCCCAGCCATACCCCAGCCCCCCTACAACTCCAGCCATCCACAACCATCCCCAGCCACCCCCAGCAAACGCCATCCAAAGCCCACCTCAGCCATTCCCCAGCCAGGATCCTCAGCCTTCCTCAGCCCCAGCCATCCCCAGAACAAGCCAGCCCCCACCATCTATCCACAGCCCCAGCCATACCCAGCCATCCCCTGCCCCAGACATCCCCAGCCAACTCCAGCATTCCCAGCCTGGCCAACTCCAGCCATCCTCCAGCCATCCCCAAGCCACATGAAACTCCAGCCCCAGCCAACTCCAACCATCCACAACCATTCCCAGCCATCCATCCACAGCCATACCCCAGTCCCAGCCAACTCCAGCCCCAGCCATCCCCAGCTCTATCCCCAGCCAACTCCAGTCATCCACAACCATCCCCAGCCATCCCTATCCAACTCCAGCCCCAGCCAACTCTAGCCATCCACAGCCATCCCCAGCCTACCCCAGCCAACCCCATCAAGACCCAGCCATACCCCAGACCAAGCCAGCCCCAGCCATCTATCCACAGCCCCAGCCATCCCCAGCCAACTACAACCAGCCCCAGCCACCTCCAGCAAACGCCATCCCGAGCCATCCACAGCCCACCCCAGCCCCAGCCATTCCCCAGCCATGATTCCGCAGCCTTCCTCAGCCCCAGCCATCCCCAGACCAAGTCAGCCCCCGCCATCTATCCACAGCCTCAGCCATACCCAGCCATCCCCTGCCCCAGACATCCCCAGCCAACTCAAGCCATCCACAGCCATCTTCCAGCCACAGCCACCCCAAACCAACTCCAGCCCCAGCCATTCACATCCCAATCCCCAGCCAACTCCAGCCATTGCCAGCCCAGCCAACTCCAGCACACTCCAGCCATCCACAACCACCCCCAGCGAACGCCATCCCAAGCCATCCACAGCCCAATCCATCCATTCCCCAGCCATGATTCCCCAGCCAGCCCCCGCCATCTATCCACAGCCCTAGCCATACCCAGCCATCCCCGGCCTTAGACATCCCCAGCCAACTCCAGTCATCCACAGCCATCATCCAGCCAACCCAAGCCAACTCCAGCCACAGCCATCCACATCCCCAGCCAACTCCAGCCATCCATCCCCAACAATTCCCATACATCCCCAGCCACCTCAAGCCAACTCCAGCAATCAACATCCCGAGCCAACTCCAGCCACAGCTACCCCAAGCCAACTCCAGCCCAAGCCATCCACCTCCCCAGTACGAGCCATCCCCAGCCATCCCCCACCTATCCTTCCCCAGCCAACTCCAGCCATCCCTCCCCAGCAATCCCCAGCCAACTCCAGCCCCAGCCATCCCCTCCAACTCCAGCCATCCCCAGACCAAGCAAGCCCCCACCATCTATCCACAGCCCCAGCCATACCCAGCCATCCCCTGCCCCAGACATCCCCAGCCAACTCCAGCATTCCCAGCCTGTCCAACTCCAGCCATCCTCCAGCCATCCCCAAGCCACATGAAACTCCAGCCCCACCCAACTCCAACCATCCACAACCATTCCCAGCCATCCATCCACAGCCATACCCCAGTCCCAGCCAACTCCAGCCCCAGCCATCCCCAGCTCTATCCCCAGCCAACCACAACCATCCCCAGCCATCCCTATCCAACTCCAGCCCCAGCCATCCCCAGCCAACTCTAGCCATCCACAGCCATCCCCAGCCTACCCCAGCCAACCCCATCAAGACCCAGCCATACCCCAGACCAAGCCAGCCCCAGCCATCTATCCACAGCCCCAGCCATCCCCAGCCAATCCCCAGCCAACTACAACCAGTCCCAGCCACCTCCAGCAAACGCCATCCCGAGCCATCCACAGCCCACCCCAGCCCCAGCCATTCCCCAGCCATGATTCCGCAGCCTTCCTCAGCCCCAGCCATCCCCAGACCAAGTCAGCCCCCGCCATCTATCCACAGCCTCAGCCATACCCAGCCATCCCCTGCCCCAGACATCCCCAGCCAACTCCAGCCATCTTCCAGCCACAGCCTTCCCCAGCCACCCCAAGCCAACTCCAGCCATCCACATCCCCAGCCAACTCCAGCCATCCACATCCCCAGCCAACTCCAGGCATCCCAAGCCAACTTCAGCCCCAGCCATCCACATCCCCAGTCCGAGCCAACTCCAGCCCCAGCCATCCACAGCAATCCACATCCCCAGTCCCAGCCATCCCCATCACCATCCCCAGCCAACTCCAGCCATCCATCCCCAGCCATCCTCCAGCCAACTCCAGCCCCAGCCCCTCCAACTCCAGCCCCAGCCATCCACAGCCCCAGCCATTTCCAGCCATCCTCTGTCCTAGCCATCCCCAGCCATCCACCCATACTCTGTGGGTTATCAGCCCCTTCTATTCCCTGAGCAAGAGGTCAACATACCCTCGGCCCAGATGTCCATCGGCGTACCTTGAAGAGAGCCCGGTCTGCTCTTCTCAAGACCACCTCGAGGCATCGTCGACAAGCGGACCACCACTTGACCCCGGCTCCCCGCTATCATCTCGGGCAGAGGGTATGGCTGTCTACGCGGGACCTGCCCCTCCAGGTGGAGTCTCGGTAACTTTCCCCCCCATTTTATTAGTCCATTCTGCATCTCTAACACCCACCCGGGCTCTAGCAGGTACCTCTCACTGGTCATCATCAAAGCCAACTCCTCCTTTGGCCGCCTTTCCTTTCAGTTCTCTGCTGCCAATGACTGGAACGAATTGCAAAAATTGTTGGAGACTTATATCTCCCTCACTAACTTTAAGCATCATCTATCTGAGCAGCTCACAGATCACTGCACCTTTACATAGCCCATCTGTAAATAGCTCATCCCCATGTTGTTTTTAATTTACTTTTTTGCACCCCGTATTTATTCTTGCACGTCATCTTCTGCACATCTATCACTCCAGTGTTAATTTGCTAAATTGTAATTATTTCGCCATTATTGGCCTATTTATTGCCATACATCTTACTCCATTTGCACACACTGTATATAGACTTTTCTGTTGTGTTATTGATTGTACTTTTGTTTATGTGTAACACTGTATTGTTTTTGTCGCACTACTGCTAGTGTCACTGCACATATAGAATCCTAGGTTCTGGAACTGACACAAGCGATCTCCAATCAATCAACATAAATGGTTGCATGTGTGTTTGGCAGAGGGTATTGCCCGAGTCAGGGGAAAGTGTAGCTCTGTGAATTTCTTGCACAGAAACTATTATTTGTCAGAGAATACTATTTGTAGATCAGTGATTCTTCACCTCACTTTGCTCAAGCTGATCCTCACCAATGGACTTGGATGTTATAGCAAAAATGAGTCAATTCGGGGCAGTTAGTTTGTCTTGCAAAGGAGAGCTAGGTGCAGAAGTTGATCTGATGTATTAACAGGCGAGTTAACCGTTACTAACGGGCAGTTAACTATTCAACGGTGTCAGAAAGTACACCACAGACCAGACAGTGAACTGGAAATGTGTGGATACGTTGAATCTGGTCATATAACCTCATATTACAACCTGGATCAGTTAATTTCAATCAACTAGCTCATCAACATAGCAAGGCAACAAGTTTCCAGTTATCTTCTTTCACTGACCTGGCTTCATCAAATAATGTTATGCAGTATAAGGTATATATAATATAAGGTAGCCAGGATAAGGTAGCCAGGATAAGGTAGCCAGGATAAGGTAGCCAGGATAAGGTAGCCAAGATAAGGTAGCCAGGATAAGGTAGCCAGGATAAGGTAGCCAGGTTAAGGTGGCCAGGATAAGGTGGCCAGGATAAGGTAGCCAGGTTAAGGTAGCCAGGTTAAGGTAGCCAGGATAAGGTAGCTATGATATGAACCTGCCAGAGGAAGCAGAGCTAGCGGCCAGGGGGACTGGGGGTTACTTTGAGCCACAAAAACAAAACGAGAAAACGTATCAATGTAAAGATAATTAATTATTCAAAACATTTAAATGTGTCAATGTGTTAAACAGCGCCGTGAACAAGTCTTTCCCTCCTTCTACATTTCTCTCCCCTTGCATATTTCTGACATCAGAACTTCAACCATAACCTAATATTAGATAAGGGAACCTGAGTGAACAAATAGCACAACAATTACATACTTAGTTAATTTATTTCATAATCAAAGTTATGCAACACCCAATGCCCCTGTGTGAAAAAGTAATTGCCCCCTTGCACTCAATACCTCCTCATGCGTTTTACACACACTGTATATAGACTTTCTTTGTTTCTACTGTGTCATTGACTTGTTTATTGTGTTATTGGCTTGTTTATTGTTTACTCCATGTGTAACTCTGTGTTGTTGTTTGTGTCACACTGCTTTGCTTTATCTTTGCCGGGTCGCAGTTGTAAATGCAAACTTGTTCTCAACTGGCCGACCTGGTTAAATAAAGGGTTATATACATAAATACCTGGTTAAATAAAGGAGAAATAAAAATATAAAAATCTAGTTGTCACACCTTTAGCTGCAACGATTCAAACACTTCCTGTGGTTATTGATCAGTCTCTCACGTCGCTGTGGAGGAATTTACTGTAGCTGCAACGACGCCTACCAAACACTTCCTGTAGTTGTTGACCAACCAACCACTTCCTGTAGTTGTTGACCAACCAACCACTTCCTGTGGTTATTGATCAGTCTCTCACGTCGCTGTGGAGGAATTTACTGTAGCTGCAACGACGCCTACCAAACACTTCCTGTAGTTGTTGACCAACCAACCACTTCCTGTAGTTGTTGACCAACCAACCACTTCCTGTGGTTATTGATCAGTCTCTCACGTCACTGTGGAGGAATTTTGTCCCACTCTTCCATCCAGAACTGCTTTAACTCAGAGACATTTTGGGGTTTTCAAGCATGAACTGCTCATTTCAACTCTTCCACAAGTCTACAAGTCTAAAAAAAGCAGGTTCCCTTTAATCTAATATATCAGGTTGAAGATCTAATAACATTCTGTATCAAAAAAATATGCTAAAATATAGAAAATGAGGAAAGGGGATGGCTGGGGATACCTTTTCACGGCACTGTATATATACACTTAATAAAAACAAAACATGATGAGCTCTTTCCATGACAGACTGACCAAGTGAATCCAGGCGAAAGCTACTGTAGGGGTCCCGAAGACCCTCCCCATTATTGATTAAGGAGACTTTACGATCAATATGTTTTGCTGCGGGCCTTATAATAAGATACTGTTGCTATGTGTCTAAAAACCTCTGCCACTATACGTTGCACAAGCCATCTATATTAGTCTTTATGGTTAGGCCCTGGCTGTTGTGAGGGTGTGCCTGCAGGCTGGGTCTGAGTCAGACTGAAACTAGAAAAAGAGAAGTAACCACTGTCTTGATATTTTTGATCTTGTATGACAGTAGACAATTACAATACATTTCAGAGAAGCTACTGTACCAGGTCGCCTTATAAGGTTCAGCTTATTGATACACACATACATTGATGTAGGGGATCAATACCACCAGGAAGTGATCACCTGTATAGGGATCACCTGTATAAAAGCAGCGGGCCCTTAGGTGGGGCGCAGAACTTACTCTGAAACATGCGTGCTGTGTTTTCGTTGTCAACTTCTGTCTGCAATTATTTAATGCAAAGGTTTGATTGATTTACATAAAGATCATATTGTCTGACTACTGATTTCACCAATAAGCCAAATATTGACAAGGAACCCCGACACCTTCTGTTATCAGTATAAATGAAGTGGAAGGAGGATTTTTAACACTGTGTACATAAACACATAAACTTAGATTTTACAGGTATAATGAAACAGTTTTCCATGGCATGGCAGGCCGGGTTATGGGGACCAACCTCTCTGCAGTCCAGTGCCCCCGATCAGCACCAGGAACAGGATCGGTAGCAGTGGAATGCGTTCGATCAGCTTCATTCTGATTCCGAGCTCTCTGATTCGCCCGGACCAAGTATTCTCTGTCCCATGTCATCGGCTGGTTGGTGTGTGTCTGTTGTTCAGGCTGACGTTTCTTTCCTGTAATAGTGTAATAGCTGTAATAGTGCCTGTGTGTAACTGCTGTAGAAAAGTCAAACGCAGGACAGCAGATATGAGTAAATAACGTAATTTACTAAAATATTAACAAAAACAAATACACACAATAAATCGAGCCCACAATTACGGACCATATTACAAACAAACAATCACTCAAACAAACAAACATGGGGGAACAGAGGGTTAAATAATGAACAAGTAATTGGGGGATTGAAACCAGGTGTGTAAGACAAGGACAAAACAAATGGAAAATGAAAAGTGGATCGGCGATGGCTAGAAAGCCGATGACGTCGACCGCCGAACGAACAAGGAGAGGGACCGACTTCGGCGGAAGTCGTGACACAGGCCTGGTCTCGGTCCCTGCCATGCTAGCTGACAGCTCTGCGTTAGTTAAAGGGGTCTGGTCTGTGAGGAGAAAGGACAGTAGCAGCTGCTGAGTGACTCCTAGGTTGCCTCCCTAAATACACCCTATTCCCTATATATCCTATGTTCCCCTGTCAAAAGTAGTGCACTATAAAGGGAATAGGGTGCCATTTGGGATGAACCCATCAATACATTATACAGCAGTGATATCACACCAATTGGTACTGCATCATTTAGGCATTGAGGTCAATTCATTTGTGCAACATATTTAAGGTGGCGTTTGTAGTTTCTAAATTACACAACATATTTACACCCCAAATAAACCAAACTGCTCAAGGACTGTCAGACACTCATGCACTAACGGGGATGTACACACACACACACAAACACACACACACACACACACACACAGGCACATGAACACACACACACTCAGGCACATGAACACGCACACTCAGGCACATGAACACACACACACTCAGGCACATGAACACGCACACACACACACACACGCACACACACACACACAGGCACATGAACACGCACACACACACATTCAGCCCCTCTATAATAATGTGACTCTAGCCTGTCCAGGCAGCCTTTGTGTGTGTGTGTTGCCGCCCGGCCTGCTGTGATTTATTGTAGGCAGGGAGGGAAAGACATTTCAGAAGCCTGTTGTCTGCTCCTCATTCACACAGCCTTCTAGGGGTATTGTGCTGTCATGAGTTTTGGTTTATGTGAATGTATAAAAAGGGGATTCAATTCACTGTCAAATTCACACAAAAAAAATACAATACAATATTGCAACGTACAATGTGTTCAGTTCACTACCAGCCTTCAATGTTTAACACAGGACATGAGGAGTATAATATCTAATAATAGGATTATTATTGCCGACAGATTAGGTGAACTCTTTCTCACAGTACAGTAGGGAGCTGTCTATATTCCTTCATCCATTAACAGGCTGAAACAACATGTCAGTCTGGCCATAGTTAAACCCTCCCCACAACTTAGACACTTCCTGTGTGTGTTGACTGAGGCATGCACTCACTTTAACATGTCAACATCACTGTACTGCCCTCGTGTGGCTGATTAGAGATCTACACACTGCACTGAGAATAGATTTACAAGCTCTTCATTAGTTTTACTGGAGACTTGCATTAGAACACCTCAGCACCCTCTTCGGACTGACTAGAAAGGACAATACACAGCCCTATTAACTTTTCACTGCCCTCCAGTGTTGTAGAAGGTAACTAGACCCTGCACTGCCCTCCAGTGTTACAGAAGGTAACTAGACCCTGCACTGCCCTCCAGTGTTACAGAAGGTAACTAGACCTTGTACTACCCTCCAGTGTTACAGAAGGTAACTAGACCCTGCACTGCCCTCCAGTGTTACAGAAGGTAACTAGACCCTGCACTGCCCTCCAGTGTTACAGAAGGTAACTAGACCCTGCACTGCCCTCCAGTGTTACAGAAGGTACCTACACTGCCCTCCAGTGTTACAGAAGGTAACTAGACCCTGCACAGCCGTCCAGTGTTACAGAAGGTAACTAGAACCTGCACTGCCCTCCAGTGTTACAGAAGGTAACTAGACCCTGCACAGCCGTCCAGTGTTACAGAAGGTAACTAGACTCTGCACTGCCCTCCAGCGTTACAGAAGGAACTTTAAATGAGCCAATGATTTTCCCTGTTCAAGAACATATTCTAATTTTCTGTTGTTCAGTTTCGGAACTGGACAGCAATACGCCCATGGGTAAATGTCACGTCCCATCAGTGTTTGTTTGAAGTAGAACAATACTATGAAGGGACTCATACTGAGAGGACTGATTTGCCGGTGGCTCTGAGGGAACTGTTAGCCTCCTGTCACAGTTGTTGGCCCAGCTGCCACTGTATGTGTGGGGACATTTCTGTTGACAGACTATAAAACGCCTAGATCCAGTTAGAACATAGGCTCCTTTTCTCCATTTCAAAGATGAATTACGCCCCATTCCCACCTCCAGCTCTCAGCCCTCAGCTAACTCCGTTCCCACCTCCACCCCTCAGCCCTTAGCCTCAGCTAACTCCATTCCCACCTCCAGCCCTCAGCTAACTCCATTCCCACCTCCAGCCCTCAGCCCCAGCTAACTCCATTCCCACCTCCAGCCCTCAGCCTCAGCTAACTCCATTCCCGCCTCCAGCCCTCAGCCTCAGCTAACTCCATTCCCACCTCCAGCCCTCAGCCCTCAGCTAACTCCATTCCCACCTCCAGCCCTCAGCTAACTCCATTCCCACCTCCAGCCCTCAGCCCTCAGCTAACTCCATTCCCACCTCCAGCCCTCAGCCCCAGCTAACTCCATTCCCACCTCCAGCCCTCAGCCTCAGCTAACTCCATTCCCGCCTCCAGCCCTCAGCCTCAGCTAACTCCATTCCCACCTCCAGCCCTCAGCCCTCAGCTAACTCCATTCCCACCTCCAGCCCTCAGCTAACTCCATTCCCACCTCCAGCCCTCAGCCCCAGCTAACTCCATTCCCACCTCCAGCCCTCAGCCTCAGCTAACTCCATTCCCGCCTCCAGCCCTCAGCCTCAGCTAACTCCATTCCCACCTCCAGCCCTCAGCCCTCAGCTAACTCCATTCCCACCTCCAGCCCTCAGCTAACTCCATTCCCACCTCCAGCCCTCAGGTAACTCCATTCCCACCTCCAGCCCTCAGGTAACTCAATTCCCACCTCCAGCCCTCAGCCCTCAGCCCACTCCATTCCCACCTCCAGCCCTCAGCCCTCAGCTAACCCCATTCCCACCTCCAGCCCTCAGCCCCAGCTAAATCCATTCCCACCTCCAGCCCTCAGCCCCAGCTAACTCAATTCCCACATCCAGCCCTCAGCCCTCAGCTAACCCAATTCCCACCTCCAGCCCTCAGCCCTCAGCCCCAGCTAAATCCATTCCCACCTCCAGCCCTCAGCCCCAGCTAACTCCATTCCCACCTCTCAGCCCCAGCTAACTCCATTCCCACCTCCAGCCCTCAGCCCCAGCTAACTCCAGCCCCAACTCCAGCCATTGCCAGCCCCAGTTAACTCCATCCACAGCTATCCCAGCCAAAGCCAACTCCAGCTATCCCAACCATCCCCAGCTCCAGTCTTCCCCAGTACAAGCCATCCACAGCCCCAGCCAACCCCTAGCTATCCCCAGATCCAGCCAACTCAAGCCCAAGCCAACACAAGCCCCAGCCAAATCCAGCCAACCCCAGCCATCCCCAGCCTCGGCCAACCCCAGCCGTCCACATCCCTCCCAGACCCCAGCCATGCCCAGCAAACTCCAGCCCCAGCCATTCCCAGCCGTCCCCAGCCAGCACTAACCAGCCTCAGCCAGCCCCATCCCCAGCCAACTCCATCCCTACCCGCAGTTATCCAAGCCCCAGCCAATCCCCAGCGCGTCATCCACAGCCATTCAATCCCCAGCCATCCCAAGACCAAGCCATCTCCAGCCATCCATCCACAGCCAAGCCATCTCCAGCCATACCCAGCCCAGCCACCCCCCAGCCAACTCCAGCCATATCCAGCCATCCATCCCCAGCCATACCTAAGCCCAAGGAAACTCCAGCCCCAACCATCCCTAGCCAACTCCAACCATCCACAACCATTCCCAGCCACCCACCCACCGCCAGCAACAGCCCACTCCAGTCCTCCATCCCCAGCCATACCCCAGCCCCCCTACAACTCCAGCCATCCACAACCATCCCCAGCCACCCCCAGCAAACGCCATCCAAAGCCCACCTCAGCCATTCCCCAGCCAGGATCCCCAGCCTTCCTCAGCCCCAGCCATCCCCAGAACAAGCCAGCCCCCACCATCTATCCACAGCCCCAGCCATACCCAGCCATCCCCTGCCCCAGACATCCCCAGCCAACTCCAGCATTCCCAGCCTGGCCAACTCCAGCCATCCTCCAGCCATCCCCAAGCCACATGAAACTCCAGCCCCAGCCAACTCCAACCATCCACAACCATTCCCAGCCATCCATCCACAGCCATACCCCAGTCCCAGCCAACTCCAGCCCCAGCCATCCCCAGCTCTATCCCCAGCCAACTCCAGTCATCCACAACCATCCCCAGCCATCCCTATCCAACTCCAGCCCCAGCCAACTCTAGCCATCCACAGCCATCCCCAGCCTACCCCAGCCAACCCCATCAAGACCCAGCCATACCCCAGACCAAGCCAGCCCCAGCCATCTATCCACAGCCCCAGCCATCCCCAGCCAACTACAACCAGCCCCAGCCACCTCCAGCAAACGCCATCCCGAGCCATCCACAGCCCACCCCAGCCCCAGCCATTCCCCAGCCATGATTCCGCAGCCTTCCTCAGCCCCAGCCATCCCCAGACCAAGTCAGCCCCCGCCATCTATCCACAGCCTCAGCCATACCCAGCCATCCCTTGCCCCAGACATCCCCAGCCAACTCAAGCCATCCACAGCCATCTTCCAGCCACAGCCACCCCAAACCAACTCCAGCCCCAGCCATTCACATCCCAATCCCCAGCCAACTCCAGCCATTGCCAGCCCAGCCAACTCCAACACACTCCAGCCATTCACAACCACCCCCAGCGAACGCCATCCCAAGCCATCCACAGCCCAATCCATCCATTCCCCAGCCATGATTCCCCAGCCAGCCCCCGCCATCTATCCACAGCCCTAGCCATACCCAGCCATCCCCGGCCTTAGACATCCCCAGCCAACTCCAGTCATCCACAGCCATCATCCAGCCAACCCAAGCCAACTCCAGCCACAGCCATCCACATCCCCAGCCAACTCCAGCCATCCATCCCCAACAATTCCCATACATCCCCAGCCACCTCAAGCCAACTCCAGCCATCAACATCCCGAGCCAACTCCAGCCACAGCTACCCCAAGCCAACTCCAGCCCAAGCCATCCACCTCCCCAGTACGAGCCATCCCCAGCCATCCCCCAACTATCCTTCCCCAGCCAACTCCAGCCATCCCTCCCCAGCAATCCCCAGCCAACTCCAGCCCCAGCCATCCCCTCCAACTCCAGCCATCCCCAGACCAAGCAAGCCCCCACATCTATCCACAGCCCCAGCCATACCCAGCCATCCCCTGCCCCAGACATCCCCAGCCAACTCCAGCATTCCCAGCCTGTCCAACTCCAGCCATCCTCCAGCCATCCCCAAGCCACATGAAACTCCAGCCCCACCCAACTCCAACCATCCACAACCATTCCCAGCCATCCATCCACAGCCATACCCCAGTCCCAGCCAACTCCAGCCCCAGCCATCCCCAGCTCTATCCCCAGCCAACCACAACCATCCCCAGCCATCCATCCACAGCCAAGCCATCTCCAGCCATACCCAGCCCAGCCACCCCCCAGCCAACTCCAGCCATATCCAGCCATCCATCCCCAGCCATACCTAAGCCCAAGGAAACTCCAGCCCCAACCATCCCCAGCCAACTCCAACCATCCACAACCATTCCCAGCCACCCACCCACCGCCAGCAACAGCCCACTCCAGTCCTCCATCCCCAGCCATACCCCAGCCCCCCTACAACTCCAGCCATCCACAACCATCCCCAGCCACCCCCAGCAAACGCCATCCAAAGCCCACCTCAGCCATTCCCCAGCCAGGATCCCCAGCCTTCCTCAGCCCCAGCCATCCCCAGAACAAGCCAGCCCCCACCATCTATCCACAGCCCCAGCCATACCCAGCCATCCCCTGCCCCAGACATCCCCAGCCAACTCCAGCATTCCCAGCCTGGCCAACTCCAGCCATCCTCCAGCCATCCCCAAGCCACATGAAACTCCAGCCCCAGCCAACTCCAACCATCCACAACCATTCCCAGCCATCCATCCACAGCCATACCCCAGTCCCAGCCAACTCCAGCCCCAGCCATCCCCAGCTCTATCCCCAGCCAACTCCAGTCATCCACAACCATCCCCAGCCATCCCTATCCAACTCCAGCCCCAGCCAACTCTAGCCATCCACAGCCATCCCCAGCCTACCCCAGCCAACCCCATCAAGACCCAGCCATACCCCAGACCAAGCCAGCCCCAGCCATCTATCCACAGCCCCAGCCATCCCCAGCCAACTACAACCAGCCCCAGCCACCTCCAGCAAACGCCATCCCGAGCCATCCACAGCCCACCCCAGCCCCAGCCATTCCCCAGCCATGATTCCGCAGCCTTCCTCAGCCCCAGCCATCCCCAGACCAAGTCAGCCCCCGCCATCTATCCACAGCCTCAGCCATACCCAGCCATCCCTTGCCCCAGACATCCCCAGCCAACTCAAGCCATCCACAGCCATCTTCCAGCCACAGCCACCCCAAACCAACTCCAGCCCCAGCCATTCACATCCCAATCCCCAGCCAACTCCAGCCATTGCCAGCCCAGCCAACTCCAACACACTCCAGCCATTCACAACCACCCCCAGCGAACGCCATCCCAAGCCATCCACAGCCCAATCCATCCATTCCCCAGCCATGATTCCCCAGCCAGCCCCCGCCATCTATCCACAGCCCTAGCCATACCCAGCCATCCCCGGCCTTAGACATCCCCAGCCAACTCCAGTCATCCACAGCCATCATCCAGCCAACCCAAGCCAACTCCAGCCACAGCCATCCACATCCCCAGCCAACTCCAGCCATCCATCCCCAACAATTCCCATACATCCCCAGCCACCTCAAGCCAACTCCAGCCATCAACATCCCGAGCCAACTCCAGCCACAGCTACCCCAAGCCAACTCCAGCCCAAGCCATCCACCTCCCCAGTACGAGCCATCCCCAGCCATCCCCCAACTATCCTTCCCCAGCCAACTCCAGCCATCCCTCCCCAGCAATCCCCAGCCAACTCCAGCCCCAGCCATCCCCTCCAACTCCAGCCATCCCCAGACCAAGCAAGCCCCCACATCTATCCACAGCCCCAGCCATACCCAGCCATCCCCTGCCCCAGACATCCCCAGCCAACTCCAGCATTCCCAGCCTGTCCAACTCCAGCCATCCTCCAGCCATCCCCAAGCCACATGAAACTCCAGCCCCACCCAACTCCAACCATCCACAACCATTCCCAGCCATCCATCCACAGCCATACCCCAGTCCCAGCCAACTCCAGCCCCAGCCATCCCCAGCTCTATCCCCAGCCAACCACAACCATCCCCAGCCATCCCTATCCAACTCCAGCCCCAGCCATCCCCAGCCAACTCTAGCCATCCACAGCCATCCCCAGCCTACCCCAGCCAACCCCATCAAGACCCAGCCATACCCCAGACCAAGCCAGCCCCAGCCATCTATCCACAGCCCCAGCCATCCCCAGCCAATCCCCAGCCAACTACAACCAGTCCCAGCCACCTCCAGCAAACGCCATCCCGAGCCATCCACAGCCCACCCCAGCCCCAGCCATTCCCCAGCCATGATTCCGCAGCCTTCCTCAGCCCCAGCCATCCCCAGACCAAGTCAGCCCCCGCCATCTATCCACAGCCTCAGCCATACCCAGCCATCCCCTGCCCCAGACATCCCCAGCCAACTCCAGCCATCTTCCAGCCACAGCCTTCCCCAGCCACCCCAAGCCAACTCCAGCCATCCACATCCCCAGCCAACTCCAGCCATCCACATCCCCAGCCAACTCCAGGCATCCCAAGCCAACTTCAGCCCCAGCCATCCACATCCCCAGTCCGAGCCAACTCCAGCCCCAGCCATCCACAGCAATCCACATCCCCAGTCCCAGCCATCCCCATCACCATCCCCAGCCAACTCCAGCCATCCATCCCCAGCCATCCTCCAGCCAACTCCAGCCCCAGCCCCTCCAACTCCAGCCCCAGCCATCCACAGCCCCAGCCATTTCCAGCCATCCTCTGTCCTAGCCATCCCCAGCCATCCACCCATACTCTGTGGGTTATCAGCCCCTTCTCTTCCCTGAGCAAGAGGTCAACATACCCTCGGCCCAGATGTCCATCGGCGTACCTTGAAGAGAGCCCGGTCTGCTCTTCTCAAGACCACCTCGAGGCATCGTCGACAAGCGGACCACCACTTGACCCCGGCTCCCCGCTATCATCTCGGGCAGAGGGTATGGCTGTCTACGCGGGACCTGCCCCTCCAGGTGGAGTCTCGGTAACTTTCCCCCCCATTTTATTAGTCCATTCTGCATCTCTAACACCCACCCGGGCTCTAGCAGGTACCTCTCACTGGTCATCATCAAAGCCAACTCCTCCTTTGGCCGCCTTTCCTTTCAGTTCTCTGCTGCCAATGACTGGAACGAATTGCAAAAATTGTTGGAGACTTATATCTCCCTCACTAACTTTAAGCATCATCTATCTGAGCAGCTCACAGATCACTGCACCTTTACATAGCCCATCTGTAAATAGCTCATCCCCATGTTGTTTTTAATTTACTTTTTTGCACCCCGTATTTATTCTTGCACGTCATCTTCTGCACATCTATCACTCCAGTGTTAATTTGCTAAATTGTAATTATTTCGCCATTATTGGCCTATTTATTGCCATACATCTTACTCCATTTGCACACACTGTATATAGACTTTTCTGTTGTGTTATTGATTGTACTTTTGTTTATGTGTAACACTGTATTGTTTTTGTCGCACTACTGCTAGTGTCACTGCACATATAGAATCCTAGGTTCTGGAACTGACACAAGCGATCTCCAATCAATCAACATAAATGGTTGCATGTGTGTTTGGCAGAGGGTATTGCCCGAGTCAGGGGAAAGTGTAGCTCTGTGAATTTCTTGCACAGAAACTATTATTTGTCAGAGAATACTATTTGTAGATCAGTGATTCTTCACCTCACTTTGCTCAAGCTGATCCTCACCAATGGACTTGGATGTTATAGCAAAAATGAGTCAATTCGGGGCAGTTAGTTTGTCTTGCAAAGGAGAGCTAGGTGCAGAAGTTGATCTGATGTATTAACAGGCGAGTTAACCGTTACTAACGGGCAGTTAACTATTCAACGGTGTCAGAAAGTACACCACAGACCAGACAGTGAACTGGAAATGTGTGGATACGTTGAATCTGGTCATATAACCTCATATTACAACCTGGATCAGTTAATTTCAATCAACTAGCTCATCAACATAGCAAGGCAACAAGTTTCCAGTTATCTTCTTTCACTGACCTGGCTTCATCAAATAATGTTATGCAGTATAAGGTATATATAATATAAGGTAGCCAGGATAAGGTAGCCAGGATAAGGTAGCCAGGATAAGGTAGCCAGGATAAGGTAGCCAAGATAAGGTAGCCAGGATAAGGTAGCCAGGATAAGGTAGCCAGGTTAAGGTGGCCAGGATAAGGTGGCCAGGATAAGGTAGCCAGGATAAGGTGGCCAGGATAAGGTAGCCAGGATAAGGTAGCCAGGTTAAGGTAGCCAGGTTAAGGTAGCCAGGATAAGGTAGCTATGATATGAACCTGCCAGAGGAAGCAGAGCTAGCGGCCAGGGGGACTGGGGGTTACTTTGAGCCACAAAAACAAAACGAGAAAACGTATCAATGTAAAGAGAATTAATTATTCAAAACATTTAAATGTGTCAATGTGTTAAACAGCGCCGTGAACAAGTCTTTCCCTCCTTCTACATTTCTCTCCCCTTGCATATTTCTGACATCAGAACTTCAACCATAACCTAATATTAGATAAGGGAACCTGAGTGAACAAATAGCACAACAATTACATACTTAGTTAATTTATTTCATAATCAAAGTTATGCAACACCCAATGCCCCTGTGTGAAAAAGTAATTGCCCCCTTGCACTCAATACCTCCTCATGCGTTTTACACACACTGTATATAGACTTTCTTTGTTTCTACTGTGTCATTGACTTGTTTATTGTGTTATTGGCTTGTTTATTGTTTACTCCATGTGTAACTCTGTGTTGTTGTTTGTGTCACACTGCTTTGCTTTATCTTTGCCGGGTCGCAGTTGTAAATGCAAACTTGTTCTCAACTGGCCGACCTGGTTAAATAAAGGGTTATATACATAAATACCTGGTTAAATAAAGGAGAAATAAAAATATAAAAATCTAGTTGTCACACCTTTAGCTGCAACGATTCAAACACTTCCTGTGGTTATTGATCAGTCTCTCACGTCGCTGTGGAGGAATTTACTGTAGCTGCAACGACGCCTACCAAACACTTCCTGTAGTTGTTGACCAACCAACCACTTCCTGTAGTTGTTGACCAACCAACCACTTCCTGTGGTTATTGATCAGTCTCTCACGTCACTGTGGAGGAATTTTGTCCCACTCTTCCATCCAGAACTGCTTTAACTCAGAGACATTTTGGGGTTTTCAAGCATGAACTGCTCATTTCAACTCCTGCCACAAGTCTACAAGTCTAAAAAAAGCAGGTTCCCTTTAATCTAATATATCAGGTTGAAGATCTAATAACATTCTGTATCAAAAAAATATGCTAAAATATAGAAAATGAGGAAAGGGGATGGCTGGGGATACCTTTTCACGGCACTGTATATATACACTTAATAAAAACAAAACATGATGAGCTCTTTCCATGACAGACTGACCAAGTGAATCCAGGCGAAAGCTACTGTAGGGGTCCCGAAGACCCTCCCCATTATTGATTAAGGAGACTTTACGATCAATATGTTTTGCTGCGGGCCTTATAATAAGATACTGTTGCTATGTGTCTAAAAACCTCTGCCACTATACGTTGCACAAGCCATCTATATTAGTCTTTATGGTTAGGCCCTGGCTGTTGTGAGGGTGTGCCTGCAGGCTGGGTCTGAGTCAGACTGAAACTAGAAAAAGAGAAGTAACCACTGTCTTGATATTTTTGATCTTGTATGACAGTAGACAATTACAATACATTTCAGAGAAGCTACTGTACCAGGTCGCCTTATAAGGTTCAGCTTATTGATACACACATACATTGATGTAGGGGATCAATACCACCAGGAAGTGATCACCTGTATAGGGATCACCTGTATAAAAGCAGCGGGCCCTTAGGTGGGGCGCAGAACTTACTCTGAAACATGCGTGCTGTGTTTTCGTTGTCAACTTCTGTCTGCAATTATTTAATGCAAAGGTTTGATTGATTTACATAAAGATCATATTGTCTGACTACTGATTTCACCAATAAGCCAAATATTGACAAGGAACCCCGACACCTTCTGTTATCAGTATAAATGAAGTGGAAGGAGGATTTTTAACACTGTGTACATAAACACATAAACTTAGATTTTACAGGTATAATGAGACAGTTTTCCATGGCATGGCAGGCCGGGTTATGGGGACCAACCTCTCTGCAGTCCAGTGCCCCCGATCAGCACCAGGAACAGGATCGGTAGCAGTGGAATGCGTTCGATCAGCTTCATTCTGATTCTGAGCTCTCTGATTCGCCCGGACCAAGTATTCTCTGTCCCATGTCATCGGCTGGTTGGTGTGTGTCTGTTGTTCAGGCTGACGTTTCTTTCCTGTCTGGTGTTAGCAGGCTGTAATAGTGCCTGTGTGTAGCTGTTGTAGAAAAGTCAAACGCAGCAGATATGAGTAAATAACGTAATTTACTCAGATATTAACAAAAACAAATACAACACAATAAATCGAGCCCACAATAACGGACCGTATTACAAACAAACAATCACTCAAACAAACAAACATGGGGGAACAGAGGGTTAAATAATGAACAAGTAATTCTGGGATTGAAACCAGGTGTGTAAGACAAGGACAAAACAAATGGAAAATGAAAGTGGATCGGCGATGGCTAGAAAGCCGGTGACGTCGACCGCCGAACGCCGCCCGAACAAGGAGAGGGACCGACTTCGGCGGAAGTCGTGACACAGGCCTGGTCTCGGTCCCTGCCATGCTAGCTGACAGCTCTGCGTTAGTTAAAGGGGTCTGGTCTGTGAGGAGAAAGGACAGTAGCAGCTGCTGAGTGACTCCTAGGCTGCCTCCCTAAATACACCCTATTCCCTATATATCCTATGTTCCCCTGTCAAAAGTAGTGCACTATAAAGGGAATAGGGTGCCATTTGGGATGAACCCATCAATAGATTATACAGCAGTGATATCACACCAATTGGTACTGCATCATTTAGGCATCGAGGTCAATTCATTTGTGCAACATATTTAAGGTGGCGTTTGTAGTTTCTAAATTACACAACATATTTACACCCCAAATAAACCAAACTGCTCAAAGACTGTCAGACACTCATGCACTAACGGGGATGTACACACACACACACGAACACACACACACACACACACACACACACACACACACACACACACACACACAGGCACATGAACACGCACACACACACATTCAGCCCCTCTATAATAATGTGACTCTAGCCTGTCCAGGCAGCCTTTGTGTGTGTGTGTGTGTGTGTGTGTTGCCGCCCGGCCTGCTGTGATTTATTGTAGGCAGGGAGGGAAAGACATTTCAGAAGCCTGTTGTCTGCTCCTCATTCACACAGCCTTCTAGGGGTATTGTGCTGTCATGAGTTTTGGTTTATGTGAATGTATAAAAAGGGGATTCAATTCACTGTCAAATTCACACAAAAAAAATACAATACAATATTGCAACGTACAATGTGTTCAGTTCACTACCAGCCTTCAATGTTTAACACAGGACATGAGGAGTATAATATCTAATAATAGGATTATTATTGCCGACAGATTAGGTGAACTCTTTCTCACAGTACAGTAGGGAGCTGTCTATATTCCTTCATCCATTAACAGGCTGAAACAACATGTCAGTCTGGCCATAGTTAAACCCTCCCCACAACTTAGACACTTCCTGTGTGTGTTGACTGAGGCATGCACTCACTTTAACATGTCAACATCACTGTACTGCCCTCGTGTGGCTGATTAGAGATCTACACACTGCACTGAGAATAGATTTACAAGCTCTTCATTAGTTTTACTGGAGACTTGCATTAGAACACCTCAGCACCCTCTTCGGACTGACTAGAAAGGACAATACACAGCCCTATTAACTTTTCACTGCCCTCCAGTGTTGTAGAAGGTAACTAGACCCTGCACTGCCCTCCAGTGTTACAGAAGGTAACTAGACCCTGCACTGCCCTCCAGTGTTACAGAAGGTAACTAGACCTTGTACTACCCTCCAGTGTTACAGAAGGTAACTAGACCCTGCACTGCCCTCCAGTGTTACAGAAGGTAACTAGACCCTGCACTGCCCTCCAGCATTACAGAAGGTAACTAGACCCTGCACTGCCCTCCAGTGTTACAGAAGGTAACTAGACCCTGCACTGCCCTCCAGTGTTACAGAAGGTAACTAGACCCTGCACTGCCCTCCAGTGTTACAGAAGGTACCTACACTGCCCTCCAGTGTTACAGAAGGTAACTAGACCCTGCACAGCCGTCCAGTGTTACAGAAGGTAACTAGAACCTGCACTGCCCTCCAGTGTTACAGAAGGTAACTAGACCCTGCACTACCCTCCAGTGTTACAGAAGGTAACTAGACCCTACACTGCCCTCCAGTGTTACAGAAGGTAACTAGACCCTGTACTGCCCTCCAGTGTTACAGAAGGTAACTAGACCCTGCACTACCCTCCAGTGTTACAGAAGGTAACTAGACCCTGCACTGCCCTCCAGTGTTACAGAAGGTAACTAGACTCTGCACTGCCCTCCAGCGTTACAGAAGGTAACTAGACCCTGCACTGCCCTCCAGTGTTACAGAAGGTACCTAGACCCTGCACTGCCCTCCAGCGTTACAGAAGGTAACTAGACTCTGCACAGCCGTCCAGTGTTACAGAAGGTAACTAGACCCTGCACAGCCGTCCAGTGTTACAGAAGATAACTAGACTCTGCACAGCCGTCCAGTGTTACAGAAGGTAACTAGACTCTGCACTGCCCTCCAGCGTTACAGAAGGAACTTTAAATGAGCCAATGATTTTCCCTGTTCAAGAACATATTCTAATTTTCTGTTGTTCAGTTTCGGAACTGGACAGCAATACGCCCATGGGTAAATGTCACGTCCCATCAGTGTTTGTTTGAAGTAGAACAATACTATGAAGGGACTCATACTGAGAGGACTGATTTGCCGGTGGCTCTGAGGGAACTGTTAGCCTCCTGTCACAGTTGTTGGCCCAGCTGCCACTGTATGTGTGGGGACATTTCTGTTGACAGACTATAAAACGCCTAGATCCAGTTAGAACATAGGCTCCTTTTCTCCATTTCAAAGATGAATTACGCCCCATTCCCACCTCCAGCTCTCAGCCCTCAACCCTCAGCTAACTCCGTTCCCACCTCCACCCCTCAGCCCTCAGCCCTCAGCTAACTCCATTCCCACCTCCAGCCCTCAGCTAACTCCATTCCCACCTCCAGCCCTCAGCCCCAGCTAACTCCATTTCCACCTCCAGCCCTCAGCTTCAGCTAACTCCATTCCCGCCTCCAGCCCTCAGCCTCAGCTAACTCCATTCCCACCTCCAGCCCTCAGCCTCAGCTAACTCCATTCCCACCTCCAGCCCTCAGCCCTCAGCTAACTCCATTCCCACCTCCAGCCCTCAGCTAACTCCATTCCCACCTCCAGCCCTCAGGTAACTCCATTCCCACCTCCTGCCCACAGCCCTCAGGTAACTCCATTCCCACCTCCAGCCCTCAGGTAACTCCATTCCCACCTCCAGCCCACAGCCCTCAGGTAACTCCATTCCCACCTCCAGCCCTCAGCCCCAGCTAAATCCATTCCCACCTCCAGCCCTCAGCCCCAGCTAACTCCATTCCCACCTCTCAGCCCCAGCTAACTACATTCCCACCTCCAGCCCTCAGCCCCAGCCAATCCCAGCCACCCAGAGCCCCAGCTAACTCCAGCCCCAACTCCAGCCATTGCCAGCCCCAGTTAACTCCATCCACAGCTATCCCAGCCAAAGCCAACTCCAGCTATCCCAACCATCCCCAGCTCCAGTCTTCCCCAGTACAAGCCATCCACAGCCCCAGCCAACCCCCAGCTATCCCCAGATCCAGCCAACTCAAGCCCAAGCCAACACAAGCCCCAGCCAAATCCAGCCAACCCCAGCCATCCCCAGCCAACCCCAGTTGTCCACATCCCTCCCAGACCCCAGCCATGCCCAGCAAACTCCAGCCCCAGCCATTCCCAGCCATCCCCAGCCAGCACTAACCAGCCTCAGCCAGCCCCATCCCCAGCCAACTCCATCCCTACCCGCAGTTATCCAAGCCCCAGCCAATCCCCAGCGCGTCATCCACAGCCATTCAATCCCCAGCCATCCCAAGACCAAGCCATCTCCAGCCATCCATCCACAGCCAAGCCATCTCCAGCCATACCCAGCCCAGCCACCCCCCAGCCAACTCCAGCCATATCCAGCCATCCATCCCCAGCTTTGGTTGTTGGTCAGGGATTCTTTGTTAGTTACCGCCTTCTGTTTGAGTGGCATCTTGCTGGGGATAAATAAAATGGCTGCTCGTCCAGGATACTGTTATCCCCATGAGTATGGAAGTCTCAAGTCACCTATTCAGAAGGTCTGAAGGTCATCAGCTAGAAAGATGTGTCGGCATCGAGTAATTGTCTCTGGCCCCCTCCCAGTTAGGGGGAGTGATGAGCTCTACAGCAGAGTCTCACAACTCAATCGCTGGTTGAAAACTGTTTTCTGCCCCTCCCAAAAGATAGAATTTGTAGATAATTGACCCTCTTTCTGGGACTCGCCCACAAACAGGACCAAGCCTGACCTGCTGAGGAGTGACGGACTCCATCCTGGCTGGAGGGGTGCTCTCATCTTATCTACCAACATAGACAGGGCTCTAACTCCTCTAGCTCCACAATGAAATAGGGTGCAGGCCAGGCAGCAGGCTGTTAGCCAGCCTGCCAGCATAGTGGAATCTGCCACTAGCACAGTCAGTGTAGTCAGCTCAGTTATCCCCATTGAGACCGTGTCTGTGCCTCGACCTAGGTTGGGCAAAACTAAACATGGCGGTGTTCGCCTTAGCAATCTCACTAGAATAAAGTCCTCCTCCATTCCTGCCATTATTGAAAGAGATCATGATACCTCACATCTCAAAATAGGGCTACTTAATGTTAGATCCCTTACTTCAAAGGCAATTATAGTCAATGAACTGATCACTGATCATAATCTTGATGTGATTGGCCTGACTGAAACATGGCTTAAGCCTGAAGAATTTACTGTTAAATGAGGCCTCACCTCCTGGCTACACTAGTGACCATATCCCCCGTGCATCCCGCAAAGGCGGAGGTGTTGCTAACATTTACGATAGCAAATTTCAATTTACAAAAAAAGAAATGACGTTTTCGTCTTTTGGGCTTCTGGTCATGAAATCTATGCAGCCTACTCAATCACTTTTAATAGCTACTGTTTACAGGCCTCCTGGGCCACATACAGCGTTCCTCATTGAGTTCCCTGAATTCCTATAGGACCTTGTAGTCATAGCAGATAATATTCTAATCTTTGGTGACTTTAATATTCACATGGAAAAGTCCACAGACCCACTCCAAAAGGCTTTCGGAGCCATCATCGTGGGTTTTGTCCAACATGTCTCTGGACCTACTCACTGTCACAGTCATACTCTGGACCTAGTTTTGTCCCATGGAATAAATGTTGTGGATCTTAATGTTTTTCCTCATAATCCTGGACTATCGGACCACCATTTTATTACGTTTGCAATTGCAACAAATATTCTGCTCAGACCACAACCAAGGAACATCAAAAGTTGTGCTATAAATTCACAGACAACACAAAGATTCCTTTATGTCCTTCCAGACTCCCTCTGTCTACCCAAGGACGTCAGAGGACCAAAATCCGTTAACCACCTAACTGAGGAACTCAATTTAACCTTGCGCAATACCCTAGATGCAGTTGCACCCCTAAAAACTAAAAACATTTCTCATAAGGAACTAGCTCCCTGGTATACAGAAAGTACCCGAGCTCTGAAGCAAGCTTCCAGAAAATTGGAACGGAAATGGCGTCACACCAAACTGGAAGTCTTCCGACTAGCTTGGAAAGACAGTACCGTGCAGTATCGAAGAGCCCTCACTGCTGCTCGATCATCCTATTTTTCCAACTTAATTGAGGAAAATAAGAACATTCCGAAATTCCTTTTTGATACTGTCGCAAAGCTAACTAAAAAGCAGCATCCCCCAAGAGAGGATGGCTTTCACTTCAGCAGTAATAAATTCATGAACTTCTTTGAGGAAAAGATCATGATTATTAGAAAGCAAATTACGGACTCCTTTTTAAATCTGCATATTCCTTCAAAGCTCAGTTGTCCTGAGTCTGCACAACTCTGCCAGGACCTAGGATCAAGAGAGACACTCAAGTGTTTTAGTACTATATCTCTTGAGGAAATTACTTTTAAAGAACGACCAGGCATCCTCAACTGACGGGATGAGGTCAATATCCTTCCAGGAAACCCGGGCCAGGTCGATTAGAAAGGCCTGCTCGCAGAAGTGTTTTAGGGAGCGTTTGACAGTGATGAGGGGTGGTCGTTTGACCGCGGACCCGTAGCGGATACGGGCAATGAGGCAGTGATCACTGAGATCCTGATTGAAGACAGCGGAGGTGTATTTGGAGGGCCAGTTGGTCAGGATAAGATCTATGAGGGTGGGTGCCCATGTTTACGGATTTAGGGTTGTACCGATTAAAACATTCCCTAACCAGAAACCTTGGATTGATGGCAGCATTCGCGTGAAACTGAAAGCGCGAACCACTGCTTTTAATCAGGGCAAGGTGACTGGTAACATGACCGAATACAAACAGTGCAGCTATTCCCTCCGCAAGGCTATCAAACAAGCTAAGCGTCAGTACAGAGACAAAGTAGAATCTCAATTCAACGGCTCAGACACAAGAGGCATGTGGCAGGGTCTACAGTCAATCACGGACTACAGGAAGAAATCCAGCCCAGTCACGGACCAGGATGTCCTGCTCCCAGGCAGACTAAATAACTTTTTTGCCCACTTTGAGGACAATACAGTGCCACTGACACGGCCTGCAAACGTGTTAACCCTCGCAAGGCTGCAGGCCCAGACGGCATCCCCAGCCGCGCCCTCAGAGCATGCGCAGACCAGCTGGCCGGTGTGTTTACGGACATATTCAATCAATCCCTACACCAGTCTGCTGTTCAAACATGCTTCAAGAGGGCCACCATTGTTCCTGTTCCCAAGAAAGCTAAGGTAACTGAGCTAAACGACTACCGCCCCGTAGCACTCACTTCCGTCATCATGAAGTGCTTTGAGAGACTAGTCAAGGACCATATCACCTCCACCCTACCCGACACCCTAGACCCACTCCAATTTGCTTACCGCCCAAATAGGTCCACAGACGATGCAATCTCAACCACACTGCACACTGCCCTAACCCATCTGGACAAGAGGGTGATGAATGATGTTCATCGACTACAGCTCGGCATTCAACACCATAGTACCCTCCAAGCTCGTCATCACGCTCGAGACCCTGGGTCTCGACCCCGCCCTGTGCAACTGGGTACTGGACTTCCTGACGGGCCGCCCCCAGGTGGTGAGGGTAGGCAACAACATCTCCACCCCGCTGATCCTCAACACTGGGGCCCCACAAGGGTGCGTTCTGAGCCCTCTCCTGTACTCTCTGTTCACCCACGACTGCGTGGCCACGCACGCCTCCAACTCAATCATCAAGTTTGCGGACGACACAACAGTGGTAGGCTTGATTACCAACAACGACGAGACGGCCTACAGGGAGGAGGTGAGGGCCCTCGGAGTGTGGTGTCAGGAAAATAACCTCACACTCAACGTCAACAAAACTAAGGAGATGATTGTGGACTTCAGGAAACAGCAGAGGGAACACCCCCCTATCCACATCGATGGAACAGTAGTGGAGAGGGTAGCAAGTTTTAAGTTCCTCGGCGTACACATCGCAGACAAACTGAATTGGTCCACTCACACAGACAGCATCGTGAAGAAGGCGCAGCAGCGCCTCTTCAACCTCAGGAGGCTGAAGAAATTCGGTTTGTCACCAAAAGCACTCACAAACTTCTACAGATGCACAATCGAGAGCATCCTGGCGGGCTGTATCACCGCCTGGTACGGCAACTGCTCCGCCCACAACCGTAAGGCTCTCCAGAGGGTAGTGAGGTCTGCACAACTTATCACGGGGGCAAACTACCTGCCCTCCAGGACACCTACACCACCCGATGTTACAGGAAGGCCATAAAGATCATCAAGGACATCAACCACCCGAGCCACTGCCTGTTCACCCCGCGATCATCCAGAAGGCGAGGTCAGTACAGGTGCATCAAAGCTGGGACCGAGAGACTGAAAAACAGCTTCTATCTCAAGGCCATCAGACTGTTAAACAGCCACCACTAACATTGAGTGGCTGCTGCCAACACACTGACACTGACACTGACTCAACTCCAGCCACTTTAATAATGGGAATTGATGGGAAATGATGTAAATATATCACTAGCCACTTTAAACAATGCTACCTTATATAATGTTACTTACCCTACATTATTCATCTCATATGCATACGTATATACTGTACTCTATATCATCGACTGTATCCTTATGTAATACATGTATCACTAGCCACTTTAACTATGCCACTTTGTTTACATACTCACCTCATGTATATACTGTACTCGATACCATCTACTGTATCCTGCCTATGCTGCTCTGTACCATCACTCATTCATATATCCTTATGTACATATTCTTTATCCCCTTACACTGTGTACAAGACAGTAGTTTTGGAATTGTTAGTTAGATTACTTGTTGGTTATTACTGCATTGTCGGAACTAGAAGCACAAGCATTTCGCTACACTCGCATTAACATCTGCTAACCATGTGTCTGTGACAAATACAATTTGATTTGATTTGATTTGATTTTGACCTGGTGTGTTCCTTGATAATTTGTGTGAGATTGAGGGCATCTAGCTTAGATTGTAGGACTGCCGGGGTGTTAAGCATACGAACTCTGAAAATAGATGGGGGAAATCGATTCACATATGGTGTCCAGGGCACAGCTGGGAGCTGGGGGGGGGGGGGGTTCTATAACAGGCGACAACAGTGAGATACGTATTACTGGAGAGATTCATTTTTAAAATTAGAAGCTTGAACTGTTTGGACATAGACCTGGAAAGTTTGACAAAACTTTGCAGGCTATCTCTGCAGTAGATTGCAACTCCTCTCCATTTGGCAGTTCTATCTTGACAGAAAATGTCAGAGTTAGAGATGGAAATGTCAGGGTTTTTGGTGGTTTTCCTAAACCAGGATTCAGACACAGCTAAGACATCAGGGTTGGCAGAGTGTGCTAAAGCATTGAGTAAAACAAACTTAGGGAGGAGGATTCTGATGTTAACATGCATGAAGCCAAGGCTTTTACAGTTACAGAAGTTCCCAAATGAGAGCGCCTGGGGCCTGGGATAACCTCCACATCACCCGAGGAACAGAGGAGGAGTAGGATGAGGGGACGGCTAAAGGCTAACAGAACTGGTCGTCTACTGTGTTGGGGACAGAGAATAAAAGGAGCAGATTTCTGTGACATGGCCGGATAGATGTATTGTTTAGTGTTGTGTTGTGTAGTGCATTTTACAGTTATATTTTTGTTCCGTGTATATATAATCCGGACACTTACACTGCTCGTTCTAATATTTATATATTTCTTAATTCCATTATTTTACTTTTTAGATTTTTGTGTATTGTTCTGTATTGTTAGATATTACTGCATTGTTGGAGCTAGGAACACAAGCATTTTGCCACACCCGCAAATACGTGTATTTGACCAATTCATTTAGATTTAATTTGAATAGAAATGTTCTTTTAAGAATATGTTTACAGTGTGCCAAACAAAGGATAAACGAATTATTATGGTTGGACCAATCTCATCCATGATTGGACATTCATTCTTCCGCAGAAATTACTGACAGCTCTTTCCACCAATTATGTCTTCTAAGGGAAGCGGAACTGGAGAGTGTTTTTTCTCTCTACAATACACAGACACACACAAACAGACCAAAGACAGTACTCTATGAAGATAGGCTGAAACTGCTTCTTCAATAGAAATCCCCGATCACGTGTCATGGCGACGTTCGCTCGCTAAACTCCCGGGTAGATAGATACACGTCATCGGGTCTTATCGTGCAGAACTGCGCATGTGCAGTCCGTCAAAAATAAACGTCAGTCTCTAGATATAAAGTTACTTTTGACATAAATGTAAACGTAATATTTTGTCACCTTCACGACGTTCGTGGTAATAACATGTTCAACTACTTCATACATTAACTCGAATCCAGGTTGTGTTGTTAGATTTCGAGAAAATTAACAACTACGGAAGAAGTTTTAAATTCTCTCATTGACTTCTGAAACCCCAAACGCCGACCTGGTCCGTATGATCTGTTTCTCAGTCGTACCCGGAAGTCCCGTATTGCTGCGCCTCTGGGTTAAGGCGGTAGAAACTGTGCGGACAGACCGTCGCTAGCTTACAGTTGATAAACGAATTTAGCTACAATGGGGTAAGTGACAAAGTATTGTTATCGTTTTGATCAACGGCGTTATTTCATTTTTAATAACTTTGGCCTTATCACATTTGCTAAATCTTGCTACTCAAACACCTGTCTGTAGTCTATAAGGTTTCGCAGATAGGTGCGGGATTCCTTAGCTAGCTGTTATTAGCTAGCATTACATAGCTAATAAATGACCTAGCTAGCTAAATTAATCTACTTTTGTATTTCAAGATGATTCCATCTAAAAAATGTTTTTTGTTTTTCATGTGATGTTGCACAGTCTAAACTGATCCAATAGTTAGTTTGTTATCCAGCTGGTTAACGTCGTGATATCAACTTTTTTATATATTTTTTTTAACACAATTAAGTATTTTTACCTAACGTAGTTATTTCTTAGTCACAAATCAATCAATCAAATGTGTTTATAAAGACATTTTAATATCAGCCGATGTTACGTGCTGTACAGAAACCCAGCCTAAACCCCCAAACAGCAAGCAATGCAGATGTCTTAGTCCCCAGTCTTCTGCCCATCTATACAGACAAGCAACTATTTTCACGGCTGGTTCGCTAGCTTTAACCAGATGCATGAGTTGAATTCTGCCTATGCTTGCATTTTGTACATCAAACAGATGTGTTTACTACAAAACATCACAAAGCAAGAAGAAATTCCCACCGGCAGTTATCTGTATTCTTCCACCAAACATCTTGTTACACAAGGAGACCAATAAGGAGCCTTCCCTGGGAACTCGCTCATCATTCAGGCCTGTCTGCATCTCTGTGGAAAGATCAAGCCTTTTATTGATGTCAGTGACTTTTCTTTTGGATGTACAATGGTAGATGAATTGAAGAAATGACTTATGCACATTGTAAAACCTATTCTAGTATATAGTCAGGCTAATTCAGGGTCATATTCACAAGGCACCAAATGGAAGAAGACTGAAACAGAAGGGACTGAACTTGTCCAAAAAAAAAATGTAAATGTCAGTTTTTTTTCTGTTTCTAAACGTTTTGCTACGGTGTGCACTGATGAATAGAACCCAGGTTACTGTGAGCCTGGCCTGACCTACATATATCCTCAGTTCCAGAAGGATAGACATTTATTTAGAGATCATGATTCACAGTGACTTCTTAAAGGAGCAGTTATCAGTTATGTCTAGATCAGTGTAGGTTCGATTCTAGCTCTGGTCCATGACAATTACTAGCAGGTTTCTGATGTTGAGCCTTCTTCTTCACAGCATCAGCTAGCGTCACATAAACACCCTGGACCAGAGCTAGTTCCATCATGCCTTATCAATGATGTTACCCTGGACTAGAGCTAGTTCCATCATGCCTTATCAATGATGTTACCCTGGACTAGAGCTAGTTCCATCATGCCTTATCAATGATGTTACCTTGGACTAGAGCTAATTCCATCATGCCTTATCAATGATGTTACCCTGGACTAGAGCTAGTTCCATCATGCCTTATCAATGATGTTACCCTGGACTAGAGCTAGTTCCATCATGCCTTATCAATGATGTTACCCTGGACTAGAGCTAGGTCCATCATGTGTAATTTATGTTTACAGTATACTGTCTTCTAGTTTGCCATCTAGGTGTTGCTGACCTCCTATGGAAGTGGACCTCCTCCCTCCAGAAGCGCCATGCGAGGGTATCACTCCAAGCTGGACTCATCCTCCTCTGCTGGGGGTACGGGTGGCTCCATGCCCCTGAGCCTGGCCGTGGAGACGGAGAAAGCCCAGGCATTGCTCCAGACCTTCTCCTCTGCCTCCCTACTGGCCAGCACTGCGCTGGGGGCCTTCTGTGTGCTGGCTGACCACGTCATGCAGCTGACCCTACTCCAACAGCACCTGTGGCTGCGGGCAGTGCTAGACAACACCGTCCATTGTCTGATAGGCCTCTGGTCCTGGGCTATCGTCATTGGCCTCAAGAAGAAGAGTGACTTCTATGAAGTTATCTTAGCAGGGATACTGGCCTCTGTTATAGACCTGGATCACTTCTATATGGCTGGCTCTCTGTCGCTCAAAGTAAGAAAGATTTCTGTGAAGTTCTCCCTTTGGTTTTTAGCGTCAGTTATAGATTAGTGTGCTACATTTTCACAGACAAAAGATTAGGACTAATAAGCATGCTCAATGAAGATCTCCATTGGAACAACCTTAGTTCAGTACTAGTCCTAATCTGTGTCTGGGAATCTGGCCCACAGTGTTCATGAAGGAATGTAGAATAGAAACATAAACAATAACCTATGTTTTCTGCCTGTTTCCTCCTCCAGGCAGCCACCAGCCTGCCCCACCGCCCCCCCCTCCACTGCTCCTCTCTAATCCCTGTCCTCTGCTTCTCTCTGAGGCTGGTGCTGTGGCTGGGCAGGCTAAAGGACTCGTGGTGTTCTCTGCCCTGGCTGCTGTTTATCTCCCTTGCCTCACACCACATCCGAGACGGGGTCCGCCATGGCCTGTGGGTGTGTCCGTTCGGCAACACGGCCCCCATCTCCTATTGGCTGTATGTGAGCATCACAGCCACCCTGCCACACCTGTGCTCTGTGCTCATGTACCTGACAGGAACTCGAGACGTGATCTCCACCAAGCACGGCATCGCCATTGACATCTGATTGAAGGAAGGGCCAACACTACGCCTCCCTAATAGCACCCTATTCCATATGTAGTGCACTACTATTGACCAGAACCCTATTCCTTATGTAGTGCACTACTATTGACCAGAACCCTATTCCTTATGTACTGCACTACTATTGACCAGAACCCTATTCCTTATATAGTGCACTACTTTAGACCAGAGCCCTATTCCCTATATAGTGCACTACTTTAGACCAGAGCCCTATTCCCCATATAGTGAATAGGGCTCTGGTCAATAGTAGTACACTATATAGGGTTCTATAGGGATCTGGTCTAAAGTAGTGTACTATATAGGGAATAGGACTCTGGTCTAAAGTAGTGCACTATATAGGGAATAGGGCTCTGGTCTGTAGAAGTGCACTATATAGGGAATAGGGCTCTGGTCAATAGTAGTGCACTATGAAGGGAATAAGGTGCCATTTGGTACACCGGTAAACCCCACAATGCCTCAGCCTCTCGTCTATTTTCTTCACACCACGGGAGTGATCACGTCTTCTTCCTCCACCACCTCCCCACTAAACTGCCTCCTCCCTCCCTCCCTCCTCTAGTCCGTCATTCTCAGGCTGGGAGGCTGTGTCCTGTGTGACTGTCAGTGCAGTAGTGTGTGGAAGTGCTTGATGTCGAGCTGTGAGGTATTTTATAGTAATTACCAGACTGATTACTGCTGTGCTGTCAGTGTAGCTAAGCAGAATGTAAGGAGGAGTCGGATGGTTGTACGAGGGTATTTTACTGACGGGGTCAAAGGGAAAGGCGACATTCTAATTCTCTACTCTTCTCCTGAAGTGTCCACTTGGATGGAATGGAAGGTCCTAGGGAGCACAGCAGTACATTATGAAGCTGAAGGTTCTAGGGAACAGAGCAGTACATTATGAAGCTGAAGGTTCTAGGGAACAGAGCAGTACATTATGAAGCTGAAGGTCCCAGGGAACAGAGCAGTACATTATGAAGCTGAAGGTTCTAGGGAACAGAGCAGTACATTATGAAGCTGAAGGTTCTAGGGAACAGAGCAGTACATTATGAAGCTGAAGGTCCCAGGGAACAGAGCAGTACATTATGAAGCTGAAGGTTCTAGGGAACAGAGCAGTACATTATGAAGCTGAAGGTCCTAGGGAACAGAGCAGTACATTATGAAGCTGAAGGTCCTAGGGAACAGAGCAGTACATTATGAAGCTGAAGGTCCTAGGGAACAGAGCAGTACATTATGAAGCTGAAGGTCCTGGGGAACAGAGCAGTACATTATGAAGCTGAAGGTCCTAGGGAACAGAGCAGTACATTATGAAGCTGAAAGGTCCCAGGGAACAGAGCAGTACATTATGAAGCTGAAGGTCCCAGGGAACAGAGCAGTACATTATGAAGCTGAAGGTTCTAGGGAACAGAGCAGTACATTATGAAGCTGAAGGTTCTAGGGAACAGAGCAGTACATTATGAAGCTGAAGGTCCCAGGGAACAGAGCAGTACATTATGAAGCTGAAGGTTCTAGGGAACAGAGCAGTACATTATGAAGCTGAAGGTCCCAGGGAACAGAGCAGTACATTATGAAGCTGAAGGTTCTAGGGAACAGAGCAGTACATTATGAAGCTGAAGGTCCCAGGGAACAGAGCAGTACATTATGAAGCTGAAGGTTCTAGGGAACAGAGCAGTACATTATGAAGCTGAAGGTTCTAGGGAACAGAGCAGTACATTATGAAGCTGAAGGTCCTAGGGAACAGAGCAGTACATTATGAAGCTGAAGGTCCCAGGGAACAGAGCAGTACATTATGAAGCTGAAGGTCCCAGGGAACAGAGCAGTACATTATGAAGCTGAAGGTTCTAGGGAACAGAGCAGTACATTATGAAGCTGAAGGTTCTAGGGAACAGAGCAGTACATTATGAAGCTGAAGGTCCTAGGGAACAGAGCAGTACATTATGAAACTGAAGGTTCTAGGGAACAGAGCAGTACATTATGAAGCTGAAGGTTCTAGGGAACAGAGCAGTACATTATGAAGCTGAAGGTTCTAGGGAACAGAGCAGTACATTATGAAGCTGAAGGTTCTAGGGAACAGAGCAGTACATTATGAAGCTGAAGATCCTAGGGAACAGAGCAGTACATTATGAAGCTGAAGGTTCTAGGGAACAGAGCAGTACATTATGAAGCTGAAGGTCCTAGGGAACAGAGCAGTACATTATGAAGCTGAAGGTCCTAGGGAACAGAGCAGTACATTATGAAGCTGAAGGTGCTAGGGAACAGAGCAGTACATTATGAAGCTGAAGGTCCTAGGGAACAGAGCAGTACATTATGAAGCTGAAGGTCCTAGGGAACAGAGCAGTACATTATGAAGCTGAAGGTCCTAGGGAACAGAGCAGTACATTATGAAGCTGAAGGTCCTAGGGAACAGAGCAGTACATTATGAAGCTGAAGGTCCTAGGGAACAGAGCAGTACATTATGAAGCTGAAGGTCCTAGGGAACAGAGCAGTACATTATGAAGCTGAAGGTCCTAGGGAACAGAGCAGTACATTATGAAGCTGAAGGTCCCAGGGAACAGAGCAGTACATTATAAGTGTTTCTTATTGGTGGAGCCTCCAGTTGCTGCCTGATATTAAGTGATGATGTAGTACTCATTAGGCGATGTCATGTTTTAACATATGTTTTTAGGAAAGACCGAGGCTTTCTGTGTTAAGATATGTTTTTATCTATATAATCGAGGGAAGATGACATTTGGAGAAATGCTGTTTAAACATTCCTTTAATATGTTCCTACTTTGTGATCATAATATTTGAGTTGTATTAGTCGGTGTTCTGATGAGAGGGTGAACAGCTGTGGGTATATTCACTAGGTACTGAACGGAGTAGGACAGGTTTAAAACAGGCCCTGGATTTAACCTGAACTTGTTTAAAAATAAACACTTGTTTTTTTTTTGTGGCAAAAACTTTGTCCTTTGCAAAATGTTTCGCTAAATTGTGCACTATGAATATACTGTGGCTGTGTGCTGCAGTTTGACCACTTGGCCTGCAGAGGGCATCGATGAGTCAACTTATTATACACTGATGTTTAACCATATGTCATGTCCATTATCATTATGCATCAAGATAATTATTGCTGCTGTCTTTATTCACAGTGTGTACTGAATGAAATATGTTTCATCATTCACATGTATTTATTTCAGCATTTGATTTGTTTCTATACTATTTATTGAATTAGAATTTTAAATGTTAAGTACACTACACTGACCAACAGTATGTGGACACCTGCTCGTCCAACATCTCGTTCCAAAATCATGGGCATTAATATGGAGTTGGTCCCCTCTTTGCTGCTATAACAGCCTCTCATGGGAAGTTTTTCCACTAGATGTTGGAACATTGATGTGGGGACTTGCTTCCATTCAGCCACAAGAGTATTAGTGAGGTCGGACACTGATGTTGGGCGATTAGGCCTGGCTCAGAGTCGGCGTTTCCAATTCATCTGAAAGGTGTTTGATGGGGTTGAGATCGGGGTTCTGTGCAGGCCAGTCAAGTTCTTCCTCACCGCTCTCGACAAACCATTTCTGTATGAACTTCTCTTTGGGCACGGGGGCATTGTCAAGCTGGAACAGGAAATGGTCTTCCCCAAACTGTTGCCACAAAGTTGGAAGCACAGAATCATCTAGAATGTCATTGTATGCTCTAGCGTTAAGATTTCCCTTCACTGGAACTAAGAGGCCTGAACCATGAAAAACATCCCCAGAACATTATTCCTCCTCCACCAAACTTTACAGCTGTGTTGGGGCAGGTAGCGCTCTCCTGGCATCCGCCAAACCCAGATTTGTCCGTTGGACTGCCAGATGGTGACGTGTTTCCACTGCTCCAAAGTCGGCAAACTTTAAACCACTCCAGCCAACGCTTGGCATTGCGCATGGTGATCTTAGGCTTGTGTGCGGCTGCTCGGCCATGGAAACCCATTTCATGAAGCTTCAGACAAACAGTTCTTAACATGACGTTGCTTCCAGAGGCAGTTTGGAACTCTGTAGTGAGTGTTGCAACCGAGGACAGACGATGCTTCAGCACTCGGCGATCCCGTTCTGTGAGCTTGTGTGGCCTACCACTTCACAGCTGAGCCATTGTTGCTCCTAGACGTTTCCACTTCACAATACAGCACTTACAGTTGACCAGGACAGCTCTAGCAGGGCAGAAATTTGACTAACTGACTTGTTGGACAGGTGGCATCCTATGACTGCTCTACTGGCAATGTTTGTCTACGGAGATTGCATGGCTGTGTGCTCAATTATTAATTATTTTAATACAGTTATGAACGGGTTGTGGCTGATATAGCCAAATCCACTAATTTAAAGGGGTGTCCACATACTTTTCTGTATATATATATAGTGTATATCTTATTTTGATATTGGTACCTTGTGTTGTAAAGACTGGATGGATTCAAAGTTGTTCTTTTTCCTAAATAAATCTGTGCCCTGGACCACTCGGTATGCTAAGTAATGTGTCCGTGTGGACTTTGAAGCGGTTTATGGGCGTGAGTGGGTGTTGCTCGAGATACACTGGAATAATACATGTTGGTAGGAATCAGTCTGCCGCTCGGAGCAAGGCCTCGGAGGAGCTCCCAGGATACAACAGGAGTCTGCCTCCTCATAACAACATGCCCAATCAGTTATCATTACAACAGAACATGACCAATCAATGTGAATGCATCTGATTATTATTATATTTTCATCAGAAAAGGCAGGAAGTCTGTCTACCAGTGACAGAATGTTGATTTAAAAGTTGAATAGGTATTTTTACAAATAGACGTTTTGAACCTTTACTTTGTAACTGTTCCCGTGTGTCAGTCTGTCTCTTCTGAGATGGCTCTCCATTGACCAGGGTTGGGTAGTAACAGAACCCCATTACTACCACTGACAAACAGATTCTTCTGAGATGGCTCTCCATTGACCAGGGTTGAGTAGTAACAGAACCCCATTACTACCACTGACACAAACAGATTCTTCTGAGATGGCCTTCTCTATTTAACTGCAGTCACTGACCCTCCTTAAGGCTAAGTGCCCTGCTTACAGGAAACAGGAAATGCTGCCCCGGTCGGACAGGAAGGACAGTGTCCTCTGTCCAGGACAGGGACTGGTGCCAAGACAGTCAGAGGCAGAGTGGAACAACCTCGCATAGAGGGAAGTGTTATGGGACTTTGTTATGGAGAGGAGGGTTATGTGACTCTTTCAGGGAGAGGAGGGTTATGGGATTCTTTCAGGGAAAGGAGGGTTATGGGATTATTTCAGGGAGAGGAGGGTTATGGGATTCTTTCAGGGAGAGGAGGGTTATGGGATTCTTTCAGGGAGAGGAGGGTTATGGGACTGTCAGGGAGAGGAGCGTTATGGGATTCTTTCAGGGAGAGGAGGGTTATGGGATTCTTTCAGGGAGAGGAGGGTTATGGGATTCTTTCAGGGAGAGGAGGGTTATGGGACTGTCAGGGAGAGGAGCGTTATGGGATTCTTTCAGGGAGAGGAGGGTTATGGGATTCTTTCAGGGAGAGGAGGGTTATGGGACTGTCAGGGAGAGGAGGGTTATGGGATTCTTTCAGGGAGAGGAGGGTTATGGGATTCTTTCAGGGAGAGGAGGGTTATGGGATTCTTTCAGGGAGAGGAGGGTTATGGGATTCTTTCAGGGAGAGGAGGGTTATGGGACTGTCAGGGAGATGAAGGTTATGGGACTCTTTCAGGGAGAGGAGGGTTATGGGATTCTTTCAGGGAGAGGAGGGTTATGGGACTGTCAGGGAGAGGAGGGTTATGGGACTGTCAGGGAGAGGAGGGTTATGGGATTCTTTCAGGGAGAGGAGGGTTATGGGATTCTTTCAGGGAGAGGAGGGTTATGGGATTCTTTCAGGGAGAGGAGGGTTATGGGATTCTTTCAGGGAGAGGAGGGATATGGGATTCTTTCAGGGAGAGGAGGGATATGGGATTCTTTCAGGGAGAGGAGGGATATGGGATTCTTTCAGGGAGAGGAGGGTTATGGGATTCTTTCAGGGAGAGGAGGGATATGGGATTCTTTCAGGGAGAGGAGGGTTATGGGATTCTTTCAGGGAGAGGAGGGTTATGGGATTCTTTCAGGGAGAGGAGGGTTATGGGATTCTGTCAGGGAGAAGAGGGTTATGGGACTGTCAGGGAGAGGAGGGTTATGGGACTGTCAGGGAGAGGAGGGTTATGGGACTCTGTTAGGGAGAGGAGGGTTATGGGACTGTCAAGGAGAGGAGGGTTATGGGACTGTCAGGGAGAGGAGGGTTGTGGGACTGTCAGGGAGAGGAGGGTTATGGGACTGTCAGGGAGAGGAGGGTTATGGGATTCTTTCAGGGAGAGGAGGGATATGGGATTCTTTCAGGGAGAGGAGGGATATGGGATTCTTTCAGGGAGAAGAGGGTTATGGGATTCTGTCAGGGAGAAGAGGGTTATGGGACTGTCAGGGAGATGAGGGTTATGGGACTGTCAGGGAGAGGAGGGTTATGGGACTGTCAGGGAGAGGAGGGTTATGGGACTATGTTAGGGAGAGGAGGGTTATGGGACTGTCAAGGAGAGGAGGGTTATGGGACTGTCAGGGAGAGGAGGGTTATGGAACTGTCAGGGAGAGGAGGGTTATGGGACTGTCAGGGAGAGGAGGGTTATGGGATTCTTTCAGGGAGAAGAGGGTTATGGGATTCTGTCAGGGAGAAGAGGGTTATGGGATTCTGTCAGGGAGAAGAGGGTTATGGGATTCTGTCAAGGAGAGGAGGGTTATGGGACTGTCAGGGAGAGGAGGGTTATGGAACTGTCAGGGAGAGGAGGGTTATGGGACTGTCAGGGAGAGGAGGGTTATGGGATTCTTTCAGGGAGAAGAGGGTTATGGGATTCTGTCAGGGAGAAGAGGGTTATGGGATTCTGTCAGGGAGAGGAGGGTTATGGGACTGTCAGGGAGATGAGGGTTATGGGACTCTTTCAGGGAGAGGAGGGTTATGGGATTCTTTCAGGGAGAGGAGGGTTATGGGACTGTCAGGGAGAGGAGGGTTATGGGACTGTCAGGGAGAGGAGGGTTATGGGATTCTTTCAGGGAGAGGAGGGTTATGGGATTCTTTCAGGGAGAGGAGGGTTATGGGATTCTTTCAGGGAGAGGAGGGTTATGGGATTCTTTCAGGGAGAGGAGGGATATGGGATTCTTTCAGGGAGAGGAGGGATATGGGATTCTTTCAGGGAGAGGAGGGTTATGGGATTCTTTCAGGGAGAGGAGGGATATGGGATTCTTTCAGGGAGAGGAGGGTTATGGGATTCTTTCAGGGAGAGGAGGGTTATGGGATTCTTTCAGGGAGAGGAGGGTTATGGGATTCTGTCAGGGAGAAGAGGGTTATGGGACTGTCAGGGAGAGGAGGGTTATGGGACTGTCAGGGAGAGGAGGGTTATGGGACTCTATTAGGGAGAGGAGGGTTATGGGACTGTCAAGGAGAGGAGGGTTATGGGACTGTCAGGGAGAGGAGGGTTGTGGGACTGTCAGGGAGAGGAGGGTTATGGGACTGTCAGGGAGAGGAGGGTTATGGGATTCTTTCAGGGAGAGGAGGGATATGGGATTCTTTCAGGGAGAGGAGGGATATGGGATTCTTTCAGGGAGAAGAGGGTTATGGGATTCTGTCAGGGAGAGGAGGGTTATGGGATTCTTTCAGGGAGAGGAGGGATATGGGATTCTTTCAGGGAGAGGAGGGATATGGGATTCTTTCAGGGAGAGGAGGGTTATGGGATTCTTTCAGGGAGAGGAGGGATATGGGATTCTTTCAGGGAGAGGAGGGTTATGGGATTCTTTCAGGGAGAGGAGGGTTATGGGATTCTTTCAGGGAGAGGAGGGTTATGGGATTCTGTCAGGGAGAAGAGGGTTATGGGACTGTCAGGGAGAGGAGGGTTATGGGACTGTCAGGGAGAGGAGGGTTATGGGACTCTATTAGGGAGAGGAGGGTTATGGGACTGTCAAGGAGAGGAGGGTTATGGGACTGTCAGGGAGAGGAGGGTTGTGGGACTGTCAGGGAGAGGAGGGTTATGGGACTGTCAGGGAGAGGAGGGTTATGGGATTCTTTCAGGGAGAGGAGGGATATGGGATTCTTTCAGGGAGAGGAGGGATATGGGATTCTTTCAGGGAGAAGAGGGTTATGGGATTCTGTCAGGGAGAAGAGGGTTATGGGACTGTCAGGGAGATGAGGGTTATGGGACTGTCAGGGAGAGGAGGGTTATGGGACTGTCAGGGAGAGGAGGGTTATGGGACTATGTTAGGGAGAGGAGGGTTATGGGACTGTCAAGGAGAGGAGGGTTATGGGACTGTCAGGGAGAGGAGGGTTATGGGACTGTCAGGGAGAGGAGGGTTATGGGACTGTCAGGGAGAGGAGGGTTATGGGATTCTTTCAGGGAGCAGAGGGTTATGGGATTCTGTCAGGGAGAAGAGGGTTATGGGATTCTGTCAGGGAGAAGAGGGTTATGGGATTCTGTCAGGGAGAAGAGGGTTATGGGATTCTGTCAGGGAGAGGAGGGTTGTGGGACTGTCAGGGAGAGGAGGGTTATGGGACTGTCAGGGAGAGGAGGGTTATGGGATTCTTTCAGGGAGAGGAGGGATATGGGATTCTTTCAGGGAGAGGAGGGATATGGGATTCTTTCAGGGAGAAGAGGGTTATGGGATTCTGTCAGGGAGAAGAGGGTTATGGGACTGTCAGGGAGATGAGGGTTATGGGACTGTCAGGGAGAGGAGGGTTATGGGACTGTCAGGGAGAGGAGGGTTATGGGACTATGTTAGGGAGAGGAGGGTTATGGGACTGTCAAGGAGAGGAGGGTTATGGGACTGTCAGGGAGAGGAGGGTTATGGGACTGTCAGGGAGAGGAGGGTTATGGGACTGTCAGGGAGAGGAGGGTTATGGGATTCTTTCAGGGAGCAGAGGGTTATGGGATTCTGTCAGGGAGAAGAGGGTTATGGGATTCTGTCAGGGAGAAGAGGGTTATGGGATTCTGTCAGGGAGAAGAGGGTTATGGGATTCTGTCAGGGAGAGGAGGGTTATGGGACTGTCAGGGAGAGGAGGGTTATGGGATTCTGTCAGGGAGAAGAGGGTTATGGGACTGTCAGGGAGAGGAGGGTTATGGGACTGTCAGGGAGATGAGGGTTATGGGATTCTGTAAGGGAGAAGAGGGTTATGGGATTCTGTCAGGGAGAAGAGGGTTATGGGATTCTGTCAGGGAGAGGAGGGTTATGGGATTCTGTCAGGGAGAGGAGGGTTATGGGACTGTCAGGGAGAGGAGGGCTATGGGACTCTGTCAGGGAGAGGAGGGTTGTGGCTCACACTCGGCGTTCCAATTTATCCCAAAGGTGTTCAATGGGGTTGAGGTCAGGGCTATGTGCAGGTCAGTCAAGTTCTTCCACACAAATCTCGACAAACCATTTCTGTATGGATCTCGTTTTGTGCACAGTGGCATTAACATGCTGAAACAGGAAAGGGCCTTCCCCAAAAAGTTGCAAGCACAGAATCATTGTAAGCACTTTCCTGTCCGACCGGGGCAGCATTTCCTGTTTCCTGTAAGCAGGGCACTTAGCCTTAAGGAGGGTCAGTTAAATAGAGAAAGCCATTTCAGAAGAATCTGTTTGTCAGTGGTAATAATGGGGTTCTGTTACTACTCAACCCTGGTCAATGGAGAGCCATTTCAGAAGAATCTGTTTGTGTCAGTGGTAGTAATGGGGTTCTGTTACTACTCAACCCTGGTCAATGGAGAGCCATTTCAGAAGAATCTGTTTGTCAGTGGTAGTAATCGGGTTCTGTTGCATTCATATTGATTGGTCATGTTCTGTCAGGGAGAGGAGGGTTACGGGACTGTCAGGGAGAGGAGGGTTATGGGACTGTCAGGGAGAGGAGGGTTATGGGACTGTCAGGGAGAGGAGGATTATGGGACTGTCAGGGAGAGGAGGGTTATGGGACTGTCAGGGAGAGGAGGGTTATGGGACTGTCAGAGAGAAGAGTGTTATGGGACTGTCAGGGAGAGGAGGGTTATGGGACTTTGACAGGACAGTCTGTCGGGGAGAGGTGGAAAGGGAAAGGGGGATACCTCGTCAGTTGTCCAACTGAATGTATTCAACTGAAATGTGTCTTCCTCATTTAACCCAAGGGTTATGGGACTCTGTTAGGGAGAGGAGGGTTATGGGACTCTGTTAGGGAGAGGAGGGTTATGGGACTGTCAGGGAGAGGAGGGTTATGGGACTGTCAGGGAGAGGAGGGTTATGGGGCTTTGACAGGACAGTCCGTTTCAGGGGCCAAGTGGAATAACCCCAAAACAGCTTTTTTGAGGAGAGCAGGGTCGTCTTGTTATGGGGTTTTACTAAAATAACATAATTCATTTGTCTGAACGACAACACATTGTACCCTTTTGAAGTAACAACTTCCTGGGTTGAGACTTGTCCTTTAGGGGATCAGGAGGGTTGGGTAAGGCTGACCACAGGATGGAAGGACCACTTAGAGCAATATAAACAAGTCTATTGTTCAAATCTATACCAAATATGATACATTTTTGTTATCTATGGTAATGTGGTTCTAAATGGGGGCAAAAGCAGGAAATCAAGGACTCCTCCATCCAAGGTTTCTGGAAAACCTGGGAAGTTTGGGAAAGTTCCCATAATTGTCCAACCCTCTAATAGTAATGTACAGAATAGTAAAGTTCCCATAATTGTCCAACCCTCTAATAGTAATGTACAGAATAGTTAAGTTCCCATAATTGTCCAACCCTCTAATAGTAATGTACAGAATAGTAAAGTTCCCATAATTGTCCAACCCTCTAATAGTAATGTACAGAATAGTAAAGTTCCCATAATTGTCCAACCCTCTAATAGTAATGTACAGAATAGTAAAGTTTCCATAATTGTCCAACCCTCTAATAGTAATGTACAGAATACTAAAGAGCAAGCATGTGATAAAATAATCATCTTTATTTCACAGAAGTACAAACGTATAAAGTAAGACAAAGAGCTTATATTGTCGTTCACCAAAGCAGAGATACACTACATCTATAATGGACGTGTTAATATCTATGGCTCTGGTCCAGGGTGACGTTGAGAACATTACCAAACCACAACCTGGACCAGAGCTATCTTTCTCTATATAAAACCAACAGCGCTAGCCCCTCCCTCCCACGCTGCCCAGCAGTGCTGGACATGGACTGAAACAGGTGCCGGTACTGTTTATATTCAGGTGCAGGAGCTTCACAATTCATTTGAGCTAATATTCGATAAGAGGGACATTTGAGGTGCTGGTACTCAGCTCCAGTGAGCTCCTGCCCAAGTCAGGCACGGCTGGTCAGCCAACAGAGCTCCTGCCCAAGTCAGGCACGGCTGGTCAGCCAACAGAGCTCCTGCCCAAGTCAGGCACGGCTGGTCAGCCAACAGAGCTCCTGCCCAAGTCAAGCACGGCTGGTCAGCCAACAGAGCTCCTGCCCAAGTCAGGCACGGCTGGTCAGCCAACAGAGCTCCTGCTCAAGTCAAGCACGGCTGGTCAGCCAACAGAGCTCCTGCCCAAGTCAGGCACGGCTGGTCAGCCAACAGAGCTCCTGCCCAAGTCAGGCACGGCTGGTCAGCCAACAGAGCTCCTGCCCAAGTCAAGCACGGCTGGTCAGCCAACAGAGCTCCTGCCCAAGTCAGGCACGGCTGGTCAGCCAACAGAGCTCCTGCCCAAGTCAAGCACGGCTGGTCAGCCAACAGAGCTCCTGCCCAAGTCAAGCACGGCTGGTCAGCCAACAGAGCTCCTGCCCAAGTCAGGCACGGCTGGTCAGCCAACAGAGCTCCTGCCCAAGTCAAGCACGGCTGGTCAGCCAACAGAGCTCCTGCCCAAGTCAAGCACGGCTGGTCAGCCAACAGAGCTCCTGCCCAAGTCAAGCACGGCTGGTCAGCCAACAGTTATGCACATCAAGAAATAAAGAAAATATGATACACTGATAAATTGTCAACAGAAAAGATACAGACAAACATATATAGCCTGGTCCAAGACATATACACTACCGACCAAAAGTTTTAGAGCACCTACTCATTCAAAGGTTTTTCTTTTCATTTTACTATCTTCTACATTGTAGAATAATAGTGAAGACATCAAAACTGAAATACCACTCCAATGAACTTATCCTCTGCAGCAGAGGTAACTCTGGGTCTTCCTTTCATGTGGAGGTCCTCATGAGAGCCAGTTTCATCATAGAGCTTGATGGTTCTTGCGACTGCACTTGAAGAAACTTTCAAAGTTCTTGAAATTTTCTGTATTGACTGACTTTCATGTTTTTAAAATAATGATGGACTGTCATTTCTCTTATTTGAGCTGTTTTTGCCATAATATAGACTTGATCTTTTACCAAATATGGCTATCTTCTGTATACCTCCCCTACCTTGTCACAACACAACTGATTGGCTCAAATGCATTAAGAAGGAAATAAATTCCACAAATTAACTTTTAACAGGGCACGCCTGTTAATTGAAATGCATTCCAGGTGACTACCGCATGAAGCTGGTTGAGAGAATGCCAAGAGTGTGCAAAACTGTCATCAAGGCGAAGGGTGGCTATTTTGAAGAATCTCAAATATATTTTCATTTGTTTAACACTTTTCGTTACTACATGATTCCATGTGTGTTATTTCATAGTTTTGATGTCTTCACTATTATTCTACAATGTAGAAAACAGTCTAAATAAAGAAAAACCCTTGAATGAGTAGGTGTGTCCAAACTTTTGACTGGTACTTTATGTACATTTTTATTTTATACATTTTAGAATAAGGGTGTAACGTAACAAAATTTGGAAAAAGTCGAGGGGTCTGAATATTTTCTGAAGGCACTGTATATAGCCTGGTCCCAGATCTGTGCTTTTGCCAACTCCAATGTCATTTTCAAGCTTAAAGGCAATTCCATAAGAAGTTGTCAAGAGCCTGGCACACAGGCCAAGGTATCTCAAGAGCCTGGCACACAGGCCAGGGTATCTCAAGAGCCTGGCACACAGGCCAGGGTATATCAAGAGCCTGGGACACAGGCCAGGGTATCTCAAGAGCCTGGCACACAGGCCAGGGTATCTCAAGAGCCTGACACACAGGCCAGGGTATATCAAGAGCCTGGCACACAGGCCAGGGTATATCAAGAGCCTGGCACACAAGCCAGGGTATATCAAGAGCCTGGCACACAAGCTAGGGTATCTCAAGAGCCTGGCACACAGGCCAGGGTATATCAAGAGCCTGGCATACAGGCCAGGGTATATCAAGAGCCAGACCAGGGTATATCAAGATCCAGACCAGGGTATATCAAGATCCAGACCAGGGTATATCAAGATCCAGACCAGGGTATATCAAGATCCAGACCAGAGTATATCAAGATCCAGACCAGGGTATATCAAGATCCAGACCAGAGTATATCAAGATCCAGACCAGAGTATATCAAGATCCAGACCAGGGTATATCAAGATCCAGACCAGGGTATATCAAGATCCAGACCAGAGTATATCAAGATCCAGACCAGGGTATATCAAGATCCAGACCAGAGTATATCAAGATCCAGACCAGGGTATATCAAGATCCAGACCAGAGTATATCAAGATCCAGACCAGGGTATATCAAGATCCAGACCAGAGTATATCAAGATCCAGACCAGGGTATATCAAGATCCAGACCAGAGTATATCAAGATCCAGACCAGAGTATATCAAGATCCAGACCAGAGTATATCAAGATCCAGACCAGGGTATATCAAGATCCAGACCAGAGTATATCAAGATCCAGACCAGGGTATATCAAGATCCAGACCTGGGTATATCAAGATCCAGACCTGGGTATATCAAGATCCAGACCAGGGTATATCAAGATCCAGACCAGGGTATATCAAGATCCAGACCTGGGTATATCAAGATCCAGACCTGAGTATATCAAGATCCAGACCTGGGTATATCAAGATCCAGACCAGAGTATATCAAGATCCAGACCAGGGTATATCAAGATCCAGACCAGAGTATATCAAGATCCAGACCTGGGTATATCAAGATCCAGACCAGGGTATATCAAGATCCAGACCAGGGTATATCAAGATCCAGACCTGGGTATATCAAGATCCAGACCTGGGTATATCAAGATCCAGACCTGGGTATATCAAGATCCAGACCAGAGTATATCAAGATCCAGACCAGGGTATATCAAGATCCAGACCAGGGTATATCAAGATCCAGACCAGAGTATATCAAGATCCAGACCTGGGTATATCAAGATCCAGACCTGGGTATATCAAGATCCAGACCAGAGTATATCAAGATCCAGACCTGGGTATATCAAGATCCAGACCTGGGTATATCAAGATCCAGACCAGAGTATATCAAGATCCAGACCAGGGTATATCAAGATCCAGACCAGGGTATATCAAGATCCAGACCTGGGTATATCAAGATCCAGACCAGAGTATATCAAGATCCAGACCAGAGTATATCAAGATCCAGACCTGGGTATATCAAGATCCAGACCTGGGTATATCAAGATCCAGACCAGAGTATATCAAGATCCAGACCAGAGTATATCAAGATCCAGACCAGGGTATATCAAGATCCAGACCAGAGTATATCAAGATCCAGACCAGAGTATATCAAGATCCAGACCAGAGTATATCAAGATCCAGACCAGAGTATATCAAGATCCAGACCAGAGTATATCAAGATCCAGACCTGGGTATATCAAGATCCAGACCTGGGTATATCAAGATCCAGACCTGGGTATATCAAGATCCAGACCAGAGTATATCAAGATCCAGACCTGGGTATATCAAGATCCAGACCTGGGTATATCAAGATCCAGACCAGGGTATATCAAGATCCAGACCAGGGTATATCAAGATCCAGACCAGAGTATATCAAGATCCAGACCAGAGTATATCAAGATCCAGACCAGAGTATGCATATTATTATATTGACCTGACATGGAGTTTGGTGGAACATTGATACTAGAAAGACAATAGAACGATGCAGAATTCAATTGCATTTTCTTTACCATTCAATTCTTACTTTGTAATTCTGCGTTGTTGGTAAAGGGCTCGTCAGTAAGCATTTCACAGTAAAGTCTACATCTGTTCTATATGGCACATGTGACAAATACAATTTGATTTGATACAATTTTTCACAATTATATCCCATTTTCCCAATAAATGGTTTGTCTTTACCAATAATAAAAGGGCCTCAAACAAACAAGCATGTTGTGTTGTGACAGTGTCCTGTGATAGGATGTCCTATTCTCACGAGTAAGACAATTGCTATTACATATAACCCAGTGCTTGACATGGATTGAAATAGGTGTCGGTACTCATGTTGGTTTCCAGTACTGCTTATATTTAGCTGCAGGAGCTCCACAACACTTTTGAGATAATATTCAACATCAGGAACAAGAGCTCAAGCAGTTGAACATTTAAGGTGCCTGTACTCGGCTCCTGTGAGGTCCTGCCCTGCATGTACCTTAGAGCAAGGGGGGGGGGGGGGGGGGGGCAAAGTACGGCCCGCGAGCAGTTCAAGAGACATAAAAAAATATATATATATTTTTTTACCCCTTTTTTCTCCACAATTTCGTGATATCCGAATTGGTAGTAAAAGTCTTGTCCTGCAACTGCAACTCCCCTAAGGACTCGGGAGAGGCGAAGGTCGAAACACGACCCAGCCAAGGAGCACTGTTTCTTGACACAATGCCCGCTTATCCCTGGAAACCAGCTGCTCTAATGTGTCAGAGGAAACACCGTACACCTGGCGACCGTGTCAGCGTGCGCCTGGTCTGCCACAGGAGTCACTAGAGCGATGGGACAAGGAAATCTTGGCCTGCCAAACCCTCTCCTAACCCGAACGACAATGGGCCAATTATGTGCCGCCTCATGGGTCTTTTAGTCACGGCCAGCTATGACACAGCCTGGGATCGAACCCGGGTCTGTAATGACTGCGATGCAGTAGCTTAGACCGCTGCGCCACACGGGAGACCTCCGCAAATTGATTATAACAAACAATTAGTCCCACAAAAAATACATCCCTCCGTTGAATTTCAAAATCCCGATGTGGCCCTCGGACCAAAACTGAAAATCAAGGCTAAGGTCTCCCTCCTTTTCAACATGAGGCAGAGATGATACCACAGCTCCAGAAGAATCTGTCAGCCTGTTTCTGGTAAGACGTTAAGAGCATTGTGATGAAACAGACTTGAAGTTTCTCTTCAAACAAACAATCGACTTCTTACCTTTATAGATAATGACATTATCCAACCAGACTGAATACCACCCCACCACAGGACCATGTGAACAACACCAGTAGACTACCCCACCACCTCACCACAGGACCATGTGAACAACACCAGTAGACTACCCCACCACAGGACCATGTGAACAACACCAGTAGACTACCCCACCACAGGACCATGTGAACAACACCAGTAGACTACCCCACCACCCCACCACAGGACCATGTGAACAACACCAGTAGACTACCCCACCACCCCACCACAGGACCATGTGAACAACACCAGTAGACTACCCCACCACCCCACCACAGGACCATGTGAACAACACCAGTAGACTACCCCACCACCCCACCACAGGACCATGTGAACAACACCAGTAGACTACCCCACCACCCCACCACAGGACCATGTGAACAACACCAGTAGACTACCCCACCACCCCACCACAGGACCATGTGAACAACACCAGTAGACTACCCCACCACCCCACCACAGGACCATGTGAACAACACCAGTAGACTACCCCACCACCCCACCACAGGACCATGTGAACAACACCAGTAGACTACCCCACCACCCCACCACATGACCATGTGAACAACACCAGTAGACTACCCCACCACAGGACCATGTGAACAACACCAGTAGACTACCCCACCACAGGACCATGTGAACAACACCAGTAGACTACCCCACCACAGGACCATGTGAACAACACCAGTAGACTACCCCACCACCCCACCACAGGACCATGTGGACAACACCAGTAGACTACCCCACCACCCCACCACAGGACCATGTGAACAACACCAGTAGACTACCCCACCACCCCACCACAGGACCATGTGAACAACACCAGTAGACTACCCCACCACCCCACCACAGGACCATGTGAACAACACCAGTAGACTACCCCACCACCCCACCACAGGACCATGTGAACAACACCAGTAGACTACCCCACCACCCCACCACAGGACCATGTGAACAACACCAGTAGACTACCCCACCACCCCACCACATGACCATGTGAACAACACCAGTAGACTACCCCACCACAGGACCATGTGAACAACACCAGTAGACTACCCCACCACAGGACCATGTGAACAACACCAGTAGACTACCCCACCACAGGACCATGTGAACAACACCAGTAGACTACCCCACCACCCCACCACAGGATCATGTGGACAACACCAGTAGACTACCCCACCACCCCACCACAGGACCATGTGAACAACACCAGTAGACTACCCCACCACCCCACCACAGGACCATGTGAACAACACCAGTAGACTACCCCACCACCCCACCACAGGACCATGTGAACAACACCAGTAGACTACCCCACCACCCCACCACAGGACCATGTGAACAACACCAGTAGACTACCCCACCACCCCACCACAGGACCATGTGAACAACACCAGTAGACTACCCCACCACCCCACCACAGGACCATGTGAACAACACCAGTAGACTACCCCACCACCCCACCACATGACCATGTGAACAACACCAGTAGACTACCCCACCACCCCACCACAGGACCATGTGAACAACACCAGTAGACTACCCCACCACCCCACCACAGGACCATGTGAACAACACCAGTAGACTACCCCACCACCCCACCACAGGACCATGTGAACAACACCAGTAGACTACCCCACCACAGGACCATGTGAACAACACCAGTAGACTACCCCACCACCCCACCACAGGACCATGTGAACAACACCAGTAGACTACCCCACCACCCCACCACAGGACCATGTGAACAACACCAGTAGACTACCCCACCACCCCACCACAGGACCATGTGAACAACACCAGTAGACCACCCCACCACCCCACCATGTGAACAACACCAGTAGACCACCCCACCACAGGACCATGTGGACAACACCAGTAGACTACTCCACCACCCCACCACAGGACCATGTGAACAACACCAGTAGACCACCCCACCACAGGACCATGTGGACAACACCAGTAGACTACCCCACCACCCCACCACAGGACCATGTGGACAACACCAGTAGACTACCCCACATCACAACAAACTTAACCATCACAACAACCCTAACCATCACAACAACCCTAACCATCACAACAACCCTAACCATCACAAGAACCCTAACCATCACAAGAACCCTAACCATCACAAGAACCCTAACCCTCTTCAACCTGGTCCCTACAGTACTGTCAGGTAAAAACACCATTGTCAACCATGTGTCACTATCTCAGGTGACTGTCAGACAAATCAGAGAGTCTCAATGCTACTATAGTCTGATGGGATATCTTGTGTATAACTTGTACTGACTCTACTTGAAGTGTGACAGCTGTAGGATTCAGTATGTTATGGAAACTGAAGGGTGACAGCTGTAGCATTCAGTATGTTATGGAAACTGAAGGGTGACAGCTGTAGGATTCAGTATGTTATGGAAACTGAATGGTGACAGCTGTAGGATTCAGTATGTTATGGGAACTGAATGGTGACAGCTGTAGGATTCAGTATGTTATGGAAACTGAAGGGTGACAGCTGTAGAATTCAGTATGTTATGGAAACTGAATGGTGACAGCCGTAGGGTTCAGTATGTTATGGGAACTGAATGGTGACAGCTGTAGGGTTCAGTATGTTATGGAAACTGAATGGTGACAGCTGTAGGATTCAGTATGTTATGGAAACTGAATGGTGACAGCTGTAGGATTCAGTATGTTTTGGAAACTGAATGGTGACAGCTGTAGAATTCAGTATGTTTTGGAAACTGAATGGTGACAGCTGTAGGATTCAGTATGTTATGGAAACTGAATGGTGACAGCTGTAGGGTTCAGTATGTTATGGGAACTGAATGGTGACAGCTGTAGGATTCAGTATGTTATGGAAACTGAATGGTGACAGCTGTAGGGTTCAGTATGTTATGGAAACTGAATGGTGACAGCTGTAGGATTCAGTATGTTATGGAAACTGAATGGTGACAGCTGTAGGGTTCAGAATGTTATAGGAACTGAATGGTGACAGCTGTAGGGTTCAGTATGTTATGGGAACTGAATGGTGACAGCTGTAGGGTTCAGTATGTTATGGGAACTGAATGGTGACAGCTGTAGAATTCAGTATGTTTTGGAAACTGAATGGTGACAGCTGTAGGGTTCAGTATGTTATGGGAACTGAATGGTGACAGCTGTAGAATTCAGTATGTTTTGGAAACTGAATGGTGACAGCTGTAGGATTCAGTATGTTATGGGAACTGAATGGTGACAGCTGTAGGGTTCAGTATGTTATGGGAACTGAATGGTGACAGCTGTAGGATTCAGTGTGTTTTGGAAACTGAATGGTGACAGCTGTAGGATTCAGTATGTTATGGAAACGGTGGATGACCTCTAAAGGACATCTAGGGGATGACTCATGACTCATGTAAAAGTTGCCATTTTCTATATGCATAGCAAGGCTTTGGCACAGATAACACAATGTATTGTTAGAGGTAGGGCAAACATTATCCATCACAAACACATCTATAAGTCTGAAGTTCAACTCGCCTGGATTTGAAATATTGCTATTAAATCAGGGTTTGAATTTTTAAAATCATACATTGCTTATGTTCACTTTGATTATCAATGAGACAAATCACTTTCCGTTGATCATTATCACAGAAAACAGAAAACAAAATATGATTAATTACTATGAATCATGAAAACAACATGATCGTGTTTCCCACATGGCACCCTAATCTCTATTAGAGTACACTACTGTTGACCAGAGCTGCATGGGCCTGGTCAAAGCTAGAGCACTACGGGAACAGGGTGCCATGTGGGACGAATATACAGACTGGGAAATATGTACATACTGTATTTGAGCTTCATATCATTGACTGGGGAATGGTGCATAGATAACAGTTTAGCTAAAGATCTCAACAACAAAAAAAGACATAATATATAGGAACTATTTCATTCTGTTGGTTAATATAATATAGAATACAACATACACCAAGCTTCAATAGGATCCATGCATAGGTAATAGCTTGAGAGAACATTACAGTTGTGAAATCATCTCAGAAAGGAAGTTGGAACAAAGGCACGTTGTGTTTCACATGACTACACAGCGATGTAAAGAACCAACAAATAACACCACTGTCATTTAGAGCAGAATAACACTGTGTGATGTTGGGAAATGGGAGGGACGAGAACTGATGTAATGCTGGTTGTATCTGAAATGTTTAAATCCCTCTCATAATGGGTGACGATGAGAGGGTCACCATATTATTGGTCTGTCTTGGCCATGGGGGGGGGGGGGGGGGTCATGAACTGTAAAGGTTGTCTTGGCCATGGGGGGAGGGGGGGTAATGTAACTGTAAAGGTTGTCAGGGCTGGGACTCTGTAGATGTCTTGGCCATGGGAGGGGGGGGGGGGGGGGGGGGGGTCATGAACTGTAAAGGTTGTCAGGGCTGGGACTCTGTAGATGTCTTGGCCATGGGGGGGTCATGAAACTGTAAAGGTTGTCAGGGCTGGGACTCTGTAGACGTCTTGGCCATGGGGGGGGGTTCATGAAACTGTAAAGGTTGTCAGGGCTGGGACTCTGTAGATGTCTTGGCCATGGGGGGGAGGGGTCATGTGACTGTAAAGGTTGTCAGGGCTGGGACTCTGTAGATGTCAATCCTCTACACCTCCAGACCATGGGAGAAAGGCACACAGACGGGTAGTGGTAGTCTGGTCTAGTCTAGTCTGGTCTAGTCCGGTCTAGTCTGGTCTGGTGGAGTCTAGTCTAGTCTGATGGAGTCTAGTCTAGTCTGGTCTAGTCTAGTCTGGTCTACTCTAGTATGGTGGAGTCTAGTCTGGTGGAGTCTAGTCTAGTCTGGTGGAGTCTAGTCTGGTGGAGTCTAGTCTGGTCTGGTCTGGTGGAGTCTAGTCTAGTCTGGTGGAGTCTAGTCTAGTCTGGTGGAGTCTAGTCTAGTCTGGCGGAGTCTAGTCTAGTCTGGTGGAGTCTAGTATACTCTAGTCTGGTGGAGTTTACTCTAGTCTGGTGGAGTCTAGTCTACTCTAGTCTGGTGGAGTCTAGTCTGGTGGAGTCTAGTCTACTCTAGTCTGGTGGATTCTAGTCTGGTGGAGTCTAGTCTACTCTAGTCTGGTGGAGTCTAGTCTACTCTAGTCTGGTGGAGTCTAGTCTAGTCTGGTGGAGTCTAGTCTACTCTAGTCTGGTGGAGTCTAGTCTGGTGGAGTCTAGTCTACTCTAGTCTGGTGGAGTCTAGTCTACTCTAGTCTGGTGGAGTCTAGTCTGGTCTGGTGGAGTCTAGTCTACTCTAGTCTGGTGGAGTCTAGTCTAGTCTGGTGGAGTCTAGTCTAGTCTGGTGGAGTCTAGTCTACTCTAGTCTGGTGGAGTCTAGTCTAGTCTGGTGGAGTCTAGTCTACTCTAGTCTGGTGGAGTCTAGTCTAGTCTAGTCTGGTGGAGTCTAGTCTAGTCTACTCTAGTCTGGTGGAGTCTAGTCTAGTCTGGTGGAGTCTGGTCTGGTGGAGTCTAGTTTGGTGGAGTCTAGTTTGGTCTACTCTAGTCTGGTGGAGTCTAGTCTAGTCTACTCTAGTCTGGTGGAGTCTAGTCTGGTGGAGTCTAGTCTACTCTAGTCTGGTGGCGTCTAGTCTACTCTAGTCTGGTGGAGTCTACTCTAGTCTGGTGGAGTCTAGTCTAGTCTGGTGGAGTCTAGTCTACTCTAGTATGGTGGAGTCTAGTCTGGTGGAGTCTAGTCTACTCTAGTCTGGTGGAGTCTAGTCTAGTCTAGTCTGGTGGAGTCTAGTTTGGTGGAGTCTAGTCTAGTCTAGTCTGGTGGAGTCTAGTCTAGTCTACTCTAGTCTGGTGGAGTCTAGTCTAGTCTGGTGGAGTCTGGTCTGGTGGAGTCTAGTCTGGTGGAGTCTAGTCTGGTCTGGTGGAGTCTAGTCTGGTGGAGTCTAGTCTGGTGGAGTCTAGTCTGGTCTGGTGGAGTCTAGTCTGGTGGAGTCTAGTCTGCTCTGGTGGAGTCTAGTCTAGTCTACTCTAGTCTGGTGGAGTCTAGTCTAGTCTGGTGGAGTCTAGTCTGGTGGAGTCTAGTCTGGTCTAGTCTACTCTAGTCTGGTGGAGTCTAGTCTAGTCTGGTGGAGTCTAGTCTAGTCTGGTGGAGTCTAGTCTAGTCTGGTGAAGTCTAGTCTAGTCTGGTGAAGTCTAGTCTAGTCTGGTGGAGTCTAGTCTACTCTAGTCTGGTGGAGTCTAGTCTAGTCTGGTGGAGTCTGTAAGTAACCACATTGTGGGCTTGTTACAATACATAAATCATGACAGATTTGCCGAAAATCTATTTTGTTAGATCAGATTGTTGAATGTGTTCCAGTCTGGTCAATAAAACATCTGTGTTCCATTGACTCATTTAACGCAACTATGCAGATATACAGGAAGTTATGACTTCATCCAGACACTGCTAGTGATTGGCCAGCATGGATATGGCCGAACTCTGTTCCCTCCTTTTCATCCAATGACCAATAGCAGCAGCCTTGTTTGCAGTCCGTTCCTTCTCCTCTGAATTGCAGTCTCTATTCTGCAGAATGCCAATCTGTCTATACCCTCTTCATAAACAGTCTAAAACAGTTTATAATGCCAATCGGTCTCTACAATAATGCCCTGTGATGCTTCTTACAGTTGAAATGAATGAAGGACCATGAGATCATCAGGTACACAGAAAGGAAAACTATGTGAAAGGTAGAGACCAGAACCTATACCTTGTTCGGTCAGTGAAGTTCAGGGGAGGAGGACAGGTATGTTGTTAGTTGGTGCTCCATACTGTACAGTACGCAGTATTGAGCCTCATAGCCAATCAGATGATGTTAAACTCCAGTGGGAGGAGTCAGTCATTGGTTTCAACATGTCTGTTCGTTGGCAGGCAGCGATCAGGCACGGCACACGTCCCAGATGGCTTGCGGGTAGCATGGTGGATTGTGGGTCGTGTTGTGTGGATGCTGCACCCATCTGTTGGGGGTGTGGCCTGGTGGAGACAAGGGGCCCTATAAGGGCTGAGAGGAGAGGCCAACCTAGGCTGAGAAGAGGAGGGAGGAGGTTAGATAGGAGGAGAGAAGGGGGAAGGAAGCGGACAGACAGACAGACCCTGCATAATGACAGAGCTGGCTGATGGATATAGAGAAGGAAGACAGACAGACAGACAGACAGACGGACGGACGGACGGACAGACAATACGAGCCTACAATATGAGGCTACAATACGAGGCTACAATACGAGCCTACAATATGAGGCTACAATACAAGCCTACAATACGAGGCTACAATACGAGGCTACAATACGAGTCTACAATACGAGGCCACAAAAGCCATCTTCACACCAACTCGTAAATATCACAGATGGGTTCAGTAGTACTGTGGGTGGATGAGAGTTGGGGTTAGTCAAATCACATATTGTCACATGCTTGGTAAACAACAGGTATAGACTAACAGTGAAATGTTTACTTAAGGTCCCTTCCCAACAACACAGAGAGAAATAAAATAGAGAAATAATAGAAAAGTTCAAAAAGTAATAATAAATACCCAATGAGTAACAAAACGGGAAGAGGAACTAACTATAATATATGAAGAGGAGTTGTTTTTTACTACAACCCTAACTATAATATATGTCTCTCTGTCTGTCTGTCTTCTCTATATTCATCACCCGGCCTCTGTCATTATGTTATGCAGGGCCTGTCTGTCAGAGAAAGGCATTATTACATGTGATTTATGTGTTGTTCCTCTCTTGCCTTCTCTCTCCTCCTCTTCCCTTCTCTCTCCTCCTCTTCCCTTCTCTCTCCTCCTCTTCCCTTCTCTCTCCTCCTCTTCCCTTCTCTCTCCTCCTCTTCCCTTCTTTCTCCTCCTCTTCCCTTCTCTCTCCTCCTCTTCCCTTCTCTCTCCTCCTCTTCCCTTCTCTCTCCTCCTCTTCCCTTCTCTCTCCTCCACTTCCCTTCTCTCTCCTCTTCTTCCTTTCTCTCTCCTCGATGTGCAGGGGTACGAGGTAATTGAGGTATTGATAGTCCAGGTGGTTAACTATTCAACTAACTATTTAACAGTCTTATGGCTTGGGGGTAGAAGCTGTTCAGGGTCCTGTTGGTTCCAGACTTGGTGCATCGGTAGCGCTTTCTGTGCTGTAGCAGAGAGAATCGTTTATGATTTAGGGGGCTGGAGTCTTTGATAACTTTTAGTGCCTTCCTCTGACACCGCCTGGTACAGAGGACCTGGATGGCAGGGAACTCAGCCCCAGTGATGTAGCCAGTCAAGATGCTCTCAATGGTGCAGCAGTATCAGGCCTACAATCGCCGCGTGATCAGGCCTACAACCGCCGTGTGATCAGGCCTACAACCGCCGCGTGATCAGGCCTACAACCGCCGCGTGATCAGGCCTACAACCGCCGCGTGATCAGGCCTACAACCGCCGCGTGATCAGGCCTACAATCGCCGCGTGATCAGGCCTACAACCGCCGCGTGATCAGGCCTACAACCGCCGCGTGATCAGGCCTACAACCGCCGTGTGATCAGGCCTACAACCGCCGCGTGATCAGGCCTACAACCGCCGCGTGATCAGGCCTACAACCGCCGCGTGATCAGGCCTACAACCGCCGCGTCGTCAGCAAACTTACTGTTGGAGTCGGTGTGCGGTCACATAGTTGTGGATGTACAGGGAGTTTGGAGGGGACTAAACACACACCCCTGAAGGACCCCCGTGTTGAAGGTCAGTGTGGCAGATGCGTTGTTACCTAGCCTTACCACCTGGGGGCGGCCCATCAGGAAGTCCAGGATCCTGTTGCAGAGGGAGGTGTTTGGTCCCAGGGTCCTTAGCTTAGTGATGAGCATTGAGGGTACTGTGGTGTTGAATGCTGAGCTGTAATCAATGAATAGCATTCTCATGTAGGTGTTTCTTTTGTCCAGGTGGGAAAGGGCAGTGTGGAGTGCAATAAAGATTGTCATCTGTGGATCTGTTGGGGAGGTATGGAAATTGGAGTGGGTCTAGTGTGTTTGGGATGATGGTGTTGATGTGAGCCATTACCAGCCTTTCAAAGCACTTCATGGCTACAGACGTGAGTGCATTTAGGCAGGTTAAATTGGTGTTCTTGTGCACAGGGACTATGGTGGTCTGCTTGAAACATGTTGGTATTACAGACTGGATTAGTGAGAGGTTGAAAATGTCAGTGAAGACACCTGCCAGTTGGTCAGCACATGCCCGGAGAAACCGTCCTGGTAATCCGTCTGGCCCTGCGGCCTTGGGAATGTTGACCTGTTTAAAGGTCTTTCTCATGTCGGCTACGGAGACCGTGATCACACAGTCGTCTGGAACAGCTGTTGCTCTCATGCATGGTTCAATATTCCTTGCCTTGAAGCAAGCATAGAAGGCATTTAGCTCGTCTGGTAGGCTCACATCACTGGGCAGCTCGTGGCTGGGTTTCCTTTTGTAGTCTGTAATAGTTTTCAAGCACTGCTACATCTGACGAGCGTCAGAGCTAATGTAGTAGGATACAATCTTAGTCCTGTATTGATGCTTTGCCTGTTTGGTGGTTCGTCGGGGGGCATAGCAGTATTTATTATAAGCGTCCGGATTAGTGTAACAGCTCCTTGAAAGCGGCCTATATCTCAGTGAGGATGTTGCCTGTAATCCATGGCTTCTGGTTGGGATATGTACGTACAGTCACTGTGGGGACGACGTCATTAATGCACATATACTCCTCAATGACATCAGATGAATCCCGTATTCCTGTCTGTTGTAGCGAAACAGTCCTGTAGCTTAGCATCTGTTTCATTGGACCGCTTCGTATTGAACACGTCACTGGTACTTCCTGTTTGAGTTTTTACTTGTTAGCGGGAATCAGGAGGATGGAGTTATGGTCAGATTTGCCAAATGGAGGGCGAGGGAGAGCATTGTACGTGTCTCTGTGTGTGGACTACAGGTGATCTAGTGGTATGGCTTGATTCAACCATATTACATGGTAAATGTGCAGTGGTTGGTTGAAATTGCGAGCACTCTTTTTAGAGGTTAGAGGTCAGTGATAAGGGTTATAGGTTAGAGGTCAGTGATAAGGATGATAGGTTAGAGTTCAGTAATAAGGGTTAGAGGTCAGTGATAAGGGTTAGAGGTTAGAGGTCAAGGCTTGCTCACTTTAGATTGGCATGGACTTCATCTTCACCATTGAGGTTAGTTCCTGTTTTGTCACATTGTCCCGCCTCCGTTGCCTCACCCTATATTGAAAACAAAATAAGATTAATATTTACATGTGAATAAATGTTTAAATTCACTTGCTATAGAAACTGTGTATTACAGTGTGTGTGATTTAGACTAGGATAACAGGTATACGGATCTTATTATATGAGATAGAGGACACCAGGACCAGATAAATGGTATATTATCTCACCACATGAGGACCGATAGAGAGGACACCAGGGCCAGATAAATGGTATATTATCTCACCACATGAGGACCGATAGAGAGGACACCAGGGCCAGATAAATGGTTTATTATCTCACCACATGAGGACCGATAGAGAGGACACCAGGGCCAGATAAATGGTATATTATCTCACCACATGAGGACCGATAAAGAGGACACCAGGACCAGATAAATGGTATATTATCTCACCACATGAGGACCGATAAAGAGGACACCAGGACCAGATAAATGGTATATCATCTCACCACATGAGGACCGATAGAGAGGACACCAGGACCAGGATGATAACAGCGAACAGGGCCAGTAGAATCAGCAGACTGCCACCATCATCCTCTGAGCCTAGAGTAGACAGAGGAGAGAAAACAGTTCTGGAATACATTCTGTTCTCCGATCCACTGGATGAGACACGGCGTACAATGTTCTGAGTTTTGGATTTGTTTTTTATTATTATTATTTGTATATTATTTCGGTGTGAAGCTTTACAAATTAAATGTATTTTCATTACAAATGATTACTAGAACAGTTAAAGAAGAGTTAGATCTGTGGTTGAAAAATAATGACTGAAGTACAGTACCAGACAAAGGTTTTGGACACACCTACTCATTCAAACGTTTTGGAAAAGTATTCCAGGTTAAGCTGGTTGAGAGGATGCTAAGAGTGTGCAAAGCTGTCATCAAGGCAAAGGGTGACTACTTTGAAGAACCTCCAATTTAAAATATATTTTGATTTGTTAAAACCTTTTTTGGTTACTACATGATTCCTTATGTGTTATTTCATAGTTTTGATGTCTTCACTATTATTTTACAATGTAGAAAATAGTCAAAATAAAGAAAAACTATGGAATGAGTAGGTGTGTCTAAACTGTTGACTGGTTCTGTATAAAGAGACTGATGTATAGAGAGACTGGTGTATAGAGAGACTGATGTATATAGAGACTGGTGTATAGAGAGACTGATGTATATATAGAGACTGATGTATATATAGAGACTGATGTATATATAGAGACTGGTGTATAGAGAGAGACTGATGTATAGAGAGACTAATGTATATAGAGAGACTGATGTATATAGAGACTGATGTATAGAGAGACTAATGTATATAGAGAGACTGATGTATAGAGAGACTGATATATATGAGACTGATGTATATATATAGAGACTGGTGTATAGAGAGAGACTGATGTAGAGGGAGACTGATGTATAGAGAGACTGATGTAAAGAGAGACTAATGTATATAGAGAGACTGATTATATATAGAGACTGGTGTATATATAGAGACTTATGTATATATAGAGACTGGTGTATAGAGAGAGACTGATGTATAGAGAGACTAATGTATATAGAGAGACTGATGTATAGAGAGACTAATGTATATAGAGAGACTGATGTATAGAGAGACTGATGTATATATAGAGAGAGACTGATGAATATAGAGACAGATGTATATAGAGACTGATGTATATAGAGGAACTGTTGTATAGAGAGAGACTGAAGTATACAGAGAGAGACTGATGTATATAGAGACTGATGTATATAGAGAGACTGATGAATATAGAGGAACTGATGTATAGAGAGAGACTGATGTATACAGAGAGAGACTGATGTATAGAGAGACTGATGTATATAGAGACTGATGTATATAGAGACTGGTGTGTAGAGAGACTGGTGTATATAGAGACTGATGTATATAGAGACTGGTGTATAGAGAGACTGGTGTATAGAGAGACTGGTGTATATGGAGACTGGTGTATAGAGAGACTGATGTATATAGAGACACTGATGTATATAGAGAGACTGATGTATATAGAGAGACGGATGTATATATAGAGATTGATGTATAGAGAGAGACTGATGTATACAGAGAGAGACTGATGTATAGAGAGACTGATGTATAGATAGACTGATGTATACAGGATGTATAGAGAGACTGATGTATAGAGAGACTGATGAATATAGAGAGACTGATGTAGAGAGAGACTGATGTATAGAGAGACTAATGTATATAGAGAGACTGATGTATATATAGAGACTGATGTATATATAGAGACTGGAGTATAGAGAGAGACTGATGTATAGAGAGACTAATGTATATAGAGAGACTGATGTATATAGAGAGACTGATGTATAGAGAGACTAATGTATATAGAGAGACTGATGTATATAGAGAGACTGATGTATATAGAGAGACTGATGTATAGAGAGACTGGTGTATAGAGAGACTGGTGTATAGAGAGACTGATGTATAGAGAGAGACTAATGTATAGAGAGAGACTAATGTATATAGAGAGACTGCTGTATATAGAGAGACTGGTGTATAGAGAGACTGATGTATATAGAGAGACTGATGTATAGAGAGAGACTAATGTATATAGAGAGACTGATGTATATAGAGAGACTGATGTATAGAGAGACTGATGTATAGAGAGAGACTGATGTATACAGAGAGAGACTGATGTATAGAGAGACTGATGTATATAGAGACTGATGTATATAGAGACTGGTGTGTAGAGAGACTGGTGTATATAGAGACTGATGTATATAGAGACTGATGTATATAGAGACTGATGTATATAGAGAGACTGGTGTATATAGAGACTGATGTATATAGAGACTGATGTATATAGAGAGACTGATGTATATAGAGAGACTTGTGTATAGAAAGACTGGTTTAAAGAGAGACTGATGCATATATAGAGAGAGACTGATGTATATAAAGACTGATGTATATAGAGACTGATGTATATAGAGAGACTGATGTATATAGAGACTGATGTATATAGAGAGACTTGTGTATAGAAAGACTGGTTTAAAGAGAGACTGATGCATATATAGAGAGAGACTGATGTATATAGAGGAACTGATGTATAGAGAGAGACTGATGTATACAGAGAGAGACTGATGTATATAGAGACTGATGTATATAGAGAGACTGATGTATATAGAGGAACTGGTGTATATAGAGACTGATGTATATAGAGGAACTGATGTATAGAGAGAGACTGATGTATACAGAGAGAGACTGATGTATATAGAGACTGATGTATATAGAGAGACTGATGTATATAGAGGAACTGATGTATATATATAGGCTGATGTATAGAGAGAGACTGCTGTATAGAGAGACTGATGTATTTAGAGAGACTGATGTATATAGAGAGACTGGTGTATAGAGAGAGACTGCTATATATATATAGACTGATGTATATAGAGAGACTGGTGTATATAGAGACAATGATGTATATAGAGAGACTGATGTATATAGAGAGACTGATGTATATAGAGAGACTGAGGTATAGAGAGACTGATGTATAGAGAGACTGATGTATATAGAGAGACTGGTGTATATATATAGACTGATGTATAGAGAGAGACTGCTGTATATATATAGACTGAAATATAGAGAGACTGGTGTATAGAGAGACTGGTGTATATAGAGAGACTGATGTATATAGAGACTGATGTATATAGAGAGACTGATGTATATAGAGACTGATGTATATAGAGAGACTGATGTATATAGAGACTGATGTATATAGAGACTGATGTATATAGAGAGACTGGTGTATATATATAGACTAATGTATAGAGAGAGACTGCTGTATATACTGTAGATATTGATGTATAGAGAGAGACTGATGTATATAGAGAGACTGAAGTAATGTATGTGTATCCTGTTAACTAGATGAGTTGAAAGGTTTGTCTCTTCATTCAGTTTTAACTTCCCTCTGGAGGGAAACACAGGTAAGGCCAGTCAAATAGAGCGTTCAGACAAACATGAATGTTACTGAGAGACACACATCAGACACCCATATGTGGACTGTGGAAGTTGAACCTTTTATTTTCATAGTTGTGTTTTGTTCTGTACAATGTTTGTGTGATGAAATAAAATAAAACAACTGTATTTCCACAAGATGGAGGACATCTGGCAACAGCAGATAAAAAAACATCTGGCAGGACAGCAGAGATCTGATACTAAATATTTAATCAAAGCTCTTTCTCTCTCTCCTTTGCTCTCTCTCTCAATCTCTCTCTCCCCCTCCCTCCCTCCCTCCCTCCCTCTCTTTTCTCCCTCCCTCCCTCCCTCCCTCCCTCCCTCCCTCCCTCCCTCCCTCCCTCCCTCCCTCCCTCCCTCCCTCCCTTTTCTCTCTCCATCCTCTCTCTCCCTCCCTCTCTCCCTCCCTCCCTCTCTCCCTACTCAGCACTCTCTGCCATTGAAAACAGAAAGAGAATCCAGCAGGTAGAAAGAGGAGCAACGACGTACATCAAGACCAGGGTGTGTCCTGTCCAGGGGGTGTCCTGTACATCACGCTGCTCTGGTTCAGACTAGGCTAACTGACTAGTGTCCTGTCCAGGGGGTGTACTGTACATCACGCTGCTCTGGCTCAGACTAGGCTAACTGACTAGTGTCCTGTACATCACGCTGCTCTGGTTCAGACTAGGCTAACTGACTAGTGTCCTGTCCAGGGGGTGTCCTGTACATCAAGCTGCCCTGGCTCAGACAAGACAACAGGAGATAGACTAGTGTCCTGCTACAGAAACAGGAGAGAGACTCCTGCTCTATGTGACGTTCTGGCTCAGACAGGGCTAACTGCTACAGAAACAGGAGAGAGACTCCTGCTCTATGTGACGTTCTGGCTCAGACAGGGCTTACTGCTACAGAAACAGGAGAGAGACTCCTGCTCTATGTGATGTTCTGGCTCAGACAAGGCTAACTGCTACAGAAACAGGAGAGAGACTCCTGCTCTATGTGACGTTCTGGCTCAGACAAGGCATACTTACTCTCTGACTTGGTGTTGGCTGTAGAGGCGTCTGCGTCCGTGTCGTTGTAGTCGACAGGGAACGTTTCTTCAGTAGGCTCGGCAGTACTACCTGTAGGATTTACAAAGACTAGACCTGTTAACAACACCTCAGACCAAGTAACTGTAGTGAGAAAGTAGAGTCTATTCAACCGCTGTGCTGGGTTTAATAAAGGTCCAGTTGTAGGCAATGTCTAAAGTAAAGGAAATCACCATGAAGCCCAGCAAACCAACACTGGTTCTGTGATAGTTCCCAGAACATTTGTTAGGTTGAGGCAAATGTTCTCATAACACAAAAAAACTGATGATGATACAATGTTTATATAAAATATTCACCTAATGTTGCAAGAATGTTCTCAGAACACATTTAGTCTGTTCTTATAAGGTCCTCAGAACACATTTAGTCTGTTCTTTAAAGGTTCTCAGAACACATTTAGTCTGTTCTTATAAGGCTCTCAGAACACATTTAGTCTGTTCTTATAAAGTTCTCAGAACACATTTAGTCTGTTCTTATAAGGTTCTCAGAACACATTTAGTCTGTTCTTATAAGGTTCTCAGAACACATTTAGTCTGTTCTTATAAGGTTCTCAGAACACATTTAGTCTGTTCTCTAAAGGTTCTCAGAATGTTTCGTTACGTTGTGTTTACAGTTTGTAGGGAACATTGTGGGGACATCACAGAAGATGAACTGTCCAGTTGTGTGGATGATTATACAATCTTTATTTTAGGGTGAAAAAAAACATTCACATGATGTTACAAGAACGTTCTCAGAACACATGTTTTACGTTCTTTAGATATTCCTAAAACATTTATTGGCAGCTTCATTAAAACATTGGTCTCAACGTCACCAGTGAAGAGGTGACTCCGGGATGCTGGCCTTCTAGGCAGATTTACAAAGAAAAAGCCATTTCTCAGACTGGCCAATAAAAATAAAATATTAAGTTGGGCAAAAGAACACAGACAATGGACAGAGGAACTCTGCCTAGAAAGCCAGCTTCCCAGAGTCGCCTTTTCACTGTTGACGTTGAGACTGGTGTTTTGTGGGTACTATTTAATGAAGCTGCCAGTTGAGGACTTGTGAGGCGTCTGTTTCTCAAACTAGACACTCTAATGTACTTGTCCTCTTGCCTAGGCAGTTTGAGCAGTTCTGTGAAGGGAGTAGTACACAACATTGTACGAGATCTTCAGTTTCTTGGCAATTTCTCGCATGGAATAGCCTTCATTTCTCAGAACAAGAATAGACTGACGAGTTTCAGGAGAAATGTATTTATTTCTGGCCATTTTGAGCCTGTAATCAAACCCACAAATGCTGATGCTTCAGATACTCAACTAGTCTAAAGGACAGTTTTATTGCTTCTTTATTCAGTGCAACAGTTTTCAGCTGTGCTAACATACAATGGGGAGAATAAGTATTTGATACACTGCTGATTGTGCAGGTTTTCCTACTTACAAAGCATGTAGAGGTCTATCTATAATTGTATCATAGGTACACTTCAACTTTGAGAGACGGAATCTAAAACAAAAATCCAGAAAATCACATTGTATGATTTTTAAGTAATTCATTTGGATTTTATTGCATGACATAAGTATTTGATACATCAGAAAAGCAGAACTTAATATTTGGTACAGAAACCTTTGTTTGCAATTACAGAGATCATACGTTTCCTGTAGTTCTTGACCAGGTTTGCACACACTGCAGCAGGGATTTTGGCCCACTCCTCCATACAGACCTTCTCCAGATCCTTCAGGTTTCGGGGCTGTCGCTGGGCAATACAGACTTTCAGCTCCCTCCAAAGATTTTCTATTGGGTTCAGGTCTGGAGATTGGCTAGGCCACTCCAGGACCTTGAGATGCTTCTTACGGATCCACTCCTTAGTTGCCCTGGCTGTCTGTTTCGGGTCGTTGTCATGCTGGAAGACCCAGCCATGACCCATCTTCAATGCTCTTACTGAAGGAAGGAGGTTGTTGGCCAAGATCTCGCAATACATGGCCCCATCCATCCTCCCCTCAATACGGTGCAGTCGTCCTGTCCCCTTTACAGAAAAGCATCCCCAAAGAATGATATTTCCACCTCCATGCTTCACGGTTGGGATGGTGTTCTTGGGGTTGTACTCATCCTTCTTCTTCCAAACACGGTGAGTGGAGTTTAGACCAAAAAGCTCTATTTTTGTCTCATCAGACCACATGACCTTCTCCCATTCCTCCTCTGGATCCTCCAGATGGTCATTGGCAAACTTCAGACGGGCCTGGACATGCGCTGGCTTGAGCAGGGGGACCTTGCGTGCTCTGCAGGATTTTAATCCATGACGGCATAGTGTGTTACTAATGGTTTTCTTTGAGACTGTGGTCCCAGCTCTCTTCAGGTCATTGACCAGGCTGATCCCTCACCTTCCTCATGATCATTGATGCCCCACGAGGTGAGATCTTGCATGGAGCCCCAGACCGAGGGTGATTGACCGTCATCTTGAACTTCTTCCATTTTCTAATAATTGCGCCAACAGTTGTTGCCTTCTCACCAAGCTGCTTGCCTATTGTCCTGTAGCCCATCCCAGCCTTGTGCAGGTCAACAATTGTATCCCTGATGTCCTTACACAGCCCTCTGGTCTTGGCCATTGTGGAGAGGTTGGAGTCTGTTTGATTGAGTGTGTGGACAGGTGTATTTTATACAGGTAACGAGTTCAAACAGGTGCAGTTAATACAGGTAATGAGTGGAGAACAGGAGGGCTGTGAGAGCCGGAATTCTTACTGGTTGGTAGGTGATCAAATACTTATGTCATGCAATAAAATGCAAATTAATTACTTAAAAATCATACAATGTGATGTTCTGGATTTTTGTTTTAGATTCCGTCTCTCACAGTTGAAGTGTACCTATGATAAAAATTACAGACCTCTACATGCTTTGTAAGTAGGAAAACCTGCAAAATCGAGAGTGTATCAAATACTTGTCTACCCACTGTAATTGCAAAAGGGCTTTCTAATGATCACTTAGCCTTTTAAAATGATACACTTGGATTAGCTAACACAATGTGTCATTGGAACACAGGAGTGATGGTTGCTGATAATGGGCCTTTGTATGCCTATGTAGATATTCCATAATAACATCTGACGTTTCCAGCTACAATAGTCATTTACAACATTATCAATGTCTACACTGTATTTCTGATCAATTTGATGTTATTTTAATGGACAAAAACAAGGACATGTCTAACTGACTCCAAACTTTTGAATGGTAGTGTATCTGTGAGTTGTATTGAGTTCAGAGAGGCCTCACATATCTGCGAGTTGCGATTTACAGATACAGTGGGGCAAAAAAGTATTTAGTCAGCCACCAATTGTGCAAGTTCTCCCACTTAAAAAGATGAGAGAGGCCTGTAATTTTCATCATAGGTACACTTCAACTATGACAGACAAGATGAGAAAAAAATGCAGAAAATCACATTGTAGGATTTTTAATGAATTTATTTGCTAATTATGTTGTAAAATAAGTATTTGGTCACCTACAAACAAGCAAGATTACCAACTACTCTTCCTGGGGTCATGAAACATGACATAAGACATAGTACAGAACATTATTAGTCCAGCACTGAAATACATTTTAAATGTCACACATAGTCTACGTATCAGTGTCATGTCCACAACGATGGAGCAGCAGACCAAGCAATGTTGAGAGGAGGACACTAATACCTTCATCCATTAACAGGTAAAAAGGAGATGGAATCTATTACTTGTCATTGGTGATATTTCCATGTTGGGATAGTTGTTCACTTAATTGTTATCACTAGTTCCTCTACAACGTAAACAAACATCTGGTGCTCTGTGGAATGTCAAGTGATGCAGCAGACAGCTGCCTTTGGATTGGGACACAGCCAAAGTCATCTGGATAGCCCTCCCTGGCAAGGGGGGAGCCACTGGGCAGCAGTACGCAATGTACCCTGGACTGGACAGGCAGAAAAATAGGAGAAAAATGTGTTAAATTACAAATGTCTCCAGGTATGAATATCGCAACAAAATATGATCACTAACTAACTAGGTTTCCATCCAATTGGCGACAGATTTTCAGGTGAATATTAAATAATGTGCATGAAGAAAATATGACTTGTTGCAGATACAAATCAGCGGCATACTACATGTACTTTTTAGCTGAAACCCTAGACTCACTCCAATTCACATTCCACCCAAACAGATCCACAGATTACGCAATCTCAATCACACTTTCCCACCTGGACAAAAGGAACACCTTTGTGAGAATGCTGTTCATTGACTACAGCTCAGACTTCAACACCATAGTGACCTCAAAGCTCATTGCTAAGCTAAGGACCCTGGGACTAAACACCTCTCTAAACACCTCTCTCTGCAACTGGATCCTGGGCTTCCTGACGGGCCGCCCCCAGGTGGTAAGGGTAGGGAACAACACATCTGCCACGCTGATCCTCAACACTGGTGCTCCCCAGGGGTGCGTGCTCAGTCCCCTCCTGTACTCCATGTTCACCCACGACTGCATGGCCAAGCACAACTCCAACACCATCATTAAGTTTGCTGACAACACAACGGTGGTAGGCCTGATCACCGGTGACGATGAGTTAGCATATAGGGAGGAGGTCAGAGACCTGGCCAGGTGGTGCCAGGACAACACACTCCTCCATGGCCTGCATACTCACCAGACATGTCACCCATTGAGCATGTGTGGGATGCTCTGGATCGACGTATACGACAGCGTGTTCCAGTTCCCACCAATATCCAGCAACTTCGCACAGCCATTGAAGAGGAGTGGGACGACATTCCACAGGATACAATCAACAGCCTGTTAAACTCTACATGAAGGAGATGTGTCGTGTTGCATGAGGCAAATGGTGGTCACACCAAATCAAATTATTTGAAATAATATTTTTTTTAGTATTCTAATGTTATGTAAGACCTTCATAAAGACAACTAATGATTTTTCTTCCGATATCATATACGAAATGTTTTTATTAGACTGTTAGAATGTCATTGGCAGGAAGTCTACAAAATTGGCTTTAGGCCTAAGTTTTTCACTAGGCCTTTGTAAAATTATACAAAACATATCCTTGAACAAACAAACTATTGTTGTTATATTTTAAATGGATATATTTCCACTAAATATTCTTCATTTATGCACTATTTATCAAGCATTGGTGATTATGTTTGCACACCTTGTGGTTTGATATGCATCTGATGCGTATATTAAAGGGGACACCCTGTAATGTTCTCAACGTTCTCTAATGGGTTATAGGCTGAAAGGCCAGGAGGTTCTAGTGTTAAACAACTTAGACCAGCTGTTCTGTCAACAATATTACAACATCAAAGGACTGTTTTGTGCACCCTGATACATGACAGGACAACCGGACAGTTGTACTGTTCTGGGAACCTATCTCTTGTCATATTCCCACGATGTTCCCACATCCGAAATACATGTTTTAGGAACTTTTAAAGAACATCACTGTTCTAAGAACGTTCTTGTAACATCATGTGAATGTTATTTTGCACCCTAAAATAAAGATTGTATAATCATCCACACAACTGGACAGTTCATCTTCTGTGATGTCCCCACAATGTTCCTGCCAGACTGTAAACACAACGTAACGAAACATTCTGAGAACCTTTAGAGAACAGACTAAATGTGTTCTGAGAACCTTATAAGAACAGACTAAATGTGTTCTGAGAACCTTATAAGAACAGACTAAATGTGTTCTGAGAACCTTATAAGAACAGACTAAATGTGTTCTGAGAACCTTTAAAGAACAGACTAAATGTGTTCTGAGAACCTTTAAAGAACAGACTAAATGTGTTCTGAGAACCTTTAAAGAACAGACTAAATGTGTTCTGAGAACCTTTAAAGAACAGACTAAATGTGTTCTGAGAACCTTATAAGAACAGACTAAATGTGTTCTGAGAACCTTATAAGAACAGACTAAATGTGTTCTGAGAACCTTATAAGAACAGACTAAATGTTTACTGAGAACCTTATAAGAACAGACTAAATGTGTTCTGAGGACCTTATAAGAACAGACTAAATGTGTTCTGAGAACCTTATAAGATCAGACTAAATGTTTTCTGAGAACCTTATAAGAACAGACTAAATGTGTTCTGGGAACGTTCTTGCAACATTAGGTAAATGTTTTATATAAACATTGTATCATCTTCAGCACAACTGGACAGTTTTTATGTTATAAGAACATTTTCTGCAACCTAATGAATGTTCTGGGAACTATCATAGAAACATTTTAGGTTTGCTGGGAACATTTTGGTGAATATTAGGAAAACATTCCAAGGATATTTAATTTAAAACATGAATAAAAACATTTTTATATATATATATATATATATATATCTATGTATATATATACACGTGATCAAAAACATTATTTTAATGTTTTTTTGTCATGTATTGTCATGTTGTGTGTTTCTGTCCTTTCCCTTCACCCTGTCTCCCTCTGCTGGTCGTTGTTAGGTTACCTTTTCTCCCCCTCTTTCCCCCAGCTGTGCCTTGTCTCCTCCTAACTACCCATTCACCCCGTTTCCCACCTGTTCCCTTTTTCCCTCTGATTAGGTCCCTATATCTCTCTCTGTTTTTGTTCCTGTCCTTGTCGGATTCTTGTTTGTTGTGTTTCATGCCTGAACCAGACTATCGTCATGTTTGCTGTAACCTTGTCCTGTCCTGTCGGAATCTGCCGGTCTATCTGAGCCTACCTATGTTTGGTTATTAAAGAAGCTCTGTTTAAGTTAATTCGCTTTTGGGTCCTCATTCACTCACCGTAACAGAAGAATCCGACCAAGAATGGACCCAGCGACTTCGGATCCTCTCCACTCAGCCGTCGAGATCCAGGGAGCGATGCTAGGCAGACACGAGCAGGAATTGTCTGCTGCTCGACATGCCGTTGAGACCCTGGCCACCCAAGTCTCCAACCTCACAGAACAGGTTCACCATCTCCGCCTCGATCCACCGGCCACTTCCAGGGCTTTCGAATCTCCGGAGCCCAGAATCAATAACCCGCCGTGTTACTCTGGGGAGCCCACTGAATGCCGCTCGTTCCTCACCCAGTGTGATATTGTGTTTTCTCTCCAGCCCAACACTTACTCCAGGAGCACTGCTCGTGTCGCCTACGTCATATCTCTCCTTATTGGACGGGCTCGTGAGTGGGGCACGGCAATCTGGGAGGCAAGGGCTGAGTGTACTAACCAGTATCAGGACTTTAAGGAGGAGATGATACGGGTTTTTGATCGATCTGTTTTTGGGGAGGAGGCTTCCAGGGCCCTGTCTTCCCTATGTCAAGGCAATCGATCCATAACAGACTACTCTATTGAGTTTCGCACTCTTGCTGCCTCCAGTGGCTGGAACGAGCCGGCTTTGCTCGCTCGTCTTCTGGAGGGTCTCCGCGCAGAGGTAAAGGATGAGATTCTCTCCCGGGAGGTTCCTTCCAGCGTGGATTCTTTGATTGAACTCGCTATTCGCATTGAGCGACGGGTTGATCTTCGTCACCGAGCTCGTGGAAAGGAGCTCGCGTTCTCCGTTGCCCCCCTCTCCGCATCACTACCATCTTCCTCTGCCGGCTCGGGAGCTGAGCCTATGCAGCTGGGAGGTATCCGCATCTCGACTAAGGAGAGGGAACGGAGAATCACCAACCGCCTCTGTCTCTATTGCGGTTCTGCTGGTCATTTTGTCACTTCATGTCCAGTAAAAGCCAGAGCTCATCAGTAAGCGGAGGGCTACTGGTGAGCGCTACTACTCCTGTCTCTCCTTCAAGATCCTGCACTACCTTGTCGGTCCATCTACGCTGGACCGGTTCGTCTGCTTCCTGCATTGCCTTAATAGACTCTGGGGCGGAGGGCTGTTTTATGGACGAGACCTGGGCTCGGGAACATGACATTCCTCTCAGACAGTTAAGGGAGTCCACGGCCTTGTTCGCCCTGGATGGTAGTCCTCTCCCCAGGATTCAGCGTGAGACGCTACCTTTAACCCTCACTGTTTCTGGTATTTACAGCGAAACCATTTCTTTTTTGATTTTTCGTTCACCTTTTACACCTGTTGTTTTGGGCCATCCCTGGCTAGTTTGTCATAATCCTTCCATTAATTGGTCTAGTAATTCTATCCTCTCCTGGAACGTCTCTTGTCATGTGAAATGTTTAATGTCTGCTATCCCTCCTGTTTCCTCAGTCTCTTCTTCACAGGAGGAGCCTGGTGATTTGACAGGGGTGCCGGAGGAATATCACGATCTGCGCACGGTGTTCAGTCGGTCCAGGGCCACCTCTCTTCCTCCACACCGGTCGTATGATTGTAGTATTGATCTCCTTCCGGGAACCACTCCCCCCCGGGGTAGACTATACTCTCTGTCGGCTCCCGAACGTAAGGCTCTCGAGGATTATTTGTCTGTAGCTCTTGACGCCGGTACCATAGTCCCCTCCTCCTCTCCCGCCGGAGCAGGGTTTTTTTTTGTCAAGAAGAAGGACGGGTCTCTGCGCCCCTGCATAGATTATCGAGGGCTGAATGACATAACAGTTAAGAATCGTTATCCGCTTCCTCTTATGTCCTCAGCCTTCGAGATCCTGCAGGGAGCCAGGTTTTTCACTAAGTTGGACCTTCGTAACGCTTACCATCTCGTGCGCATCAGGGAGGGGGACGAGTGGAAGACGGCGTTTAACACTCCGTTAGGGCACTTTGAATACCGGGTTCTTCCTTTCGGCCTCGCTAACGCTCCAGCTGTCTTTCAGGCATTAGTCAATGATGTCCTGAGAGACATGCTGAACATCTTTGTTTTCGTTTACCTTGACGATATCCTGATTTTTTCACCGTCACTCCAGATTCATGTTCAGCACGTTCGACGTGTCCTCCAGCGCCTTTTAGAGAATTGTCTTTTTGTGAAGGCTGAGAAGTGCACTTTTCATGCCTCCTCCGTCACATTTCTCGGTTCTGTTATTTCCGCTGAAGGCATTAAGATGGATCCCGCTAAGGTCCAGGCTGTCATTGATTGGCCCGTCCCTAAGTCACGCGTCGAGCTGCAGCGCTTTCTCGGCTTCGCGAACTTCTATCGTCGTTTCATCCGTAATTTCGGTCAGGTGGCAGCTCCTCTCACAGCCCTTACTTCTGTCAAGACGTGCTTTAAGTGGTCCGTTTCCGCCCAGGGAGCTTTTGATCTCCTCAAGAATCGTTTTACATCCGCTCCTATCCTTGTTACACCTGACGTCTCTAGACAGTTCGTGGTCGAGGTTGACGCGTCAGAGGTGGGCGTGGGAGCCATTCTTTCTCAGCGCTCCCTCTCTGACGACAAGGTCCACCCTTGCGCGTATTTTTCTCATCGCCTGTCGCCGTCGGAACGTAATTATGATGTGGGAAACCGCGAACTGCTCGCCATCCGCTTAGCCCTAGGCGAATGGCGACAGTGGTTGGAGGGGGCGACCGTTCCTTTTGTCGTTTGGACTGACCATAGGAACCTTGAGTACATCCGTTCTGCCAAACGACTTAATGCGCGTCAGGCGCGTTGGGCGCTGTTTTTCGCTCGTTTCGAGTTCGTGATTTCTTATCGTCCGGGCTCTAAGAACACCAAGCCTGATGCTTTATCTCGTCTCTTCAGTTCTTCAGTAGCCTCCACTGACCCCGAGGGGATTCTCCCTGAGGGGCGTGTTGTCGGGTTGACTGTCTGGGGAATTGAGAGGCAGGTAAAGCAAGCGCTCACTCACACTCCGTCGCCGCGCGCTTGTCCTAGGAACCTTCTTTTCGTTCCCGTTCCTACTCGTCTGGCCGTTCTTCAGTGGGCTCACTCTGCCAAGTTAGCCGGCCACCCTGGCGTTCGGGGTACGCTTGCTTCCATTCGCCAGCGTTTTTGGTGGCCCACCCGGGAGCATGACACGCGTCGTTTCGTGGCTGCTTGTTCGGTCTGCGCGCAGACTAAGTCCGGTAACTCCCCTCCTGCCGGCCGTCTCAGGCCGCTTCCCATTCCCTCTCGACCGTGGTCTCACATCGCCTTAGATTTTGTCACCGGACTGCCTTCGTCAGCGGGGAAGACTGTTATTCTTACGGTTGTCGATAGGTTCTCTAAGGCGGCTCATTTCATTCCCCTTGCTAAGCTTCCTTCTGCTAAAGAGACGGCACAAATCATCATCGAGAATGTTTTCAGAATTCATGGCCTTCCGTCAGACGTCGTTTCGGACAGAGGTCCGCAATTCACGTCTCAATTTTGGAGGGAGTTTTGCCGTTTGATTGGGGCTTCCGTCAGTCTCTCTTCCGGCTTTCACCCCCAGTCTAACGGTCAAGCAGAACGGGCCAATCAGACTATTGGTCGCATCTTACGCAGTCTTTCTTTTCGCAACCCTGCGTCTTGGTCAGAACAGCTCCCCTGGGCAGAATACGCCCACAACTCGCTTCCTTCGTCTGCGACCGGGCTATCTCCTTTTCAGAGTAGCCTCGGGTACCAGCCTCCGCTGTTCTCATCTCAGTTCGCCGAGTCCAGCGTCCCCTCCGCTCAGGCTTTTGTCCAACGTTGCGAGCGCACCTGGAAGAGGGTCAGGTCTGCACTTTGCCGTTATAGGACGCAGACTGTGAGGGCTGCTAATAAGCGTAGAACTAAGAGTCCTAGATATTGTCGCGGTCAGAGAGTTTGGCTCTCCACTCAGAACCTTCCCCTTAAGACGGCTTCTCGCAAGTTGACCCCGCGGTTCATTGGTCCGTTCCGTATTTCTCGGGTCATTAATCCTGTCGCAGTTCGACTTCTTCTTCCGCGATACCTTCGTCGCGTCCACCCGGTCTTCCATGTCTCCTGTATTAAGCCCGTTCTTCGCGCCCCCGCTCGTCTTCCCCCCCCCCCCCCATCCTTGTCGAGGGCGCACCCATCTACAGGGTCCGCAGGATTTTGGACATGCGTCCTCGGGGCCATGGTCACCAGTACCTCGTTGATTGGGAGGGGTACGGTCCTGAGGAGAGGAGTTGGGTTCCCTCTCGGGACGTGCTGGACCGTGCGCTGATCGAGGATTTCCTCCGTTGCCGCCAGGTTTCCTCCTCGAGTGCGCCAGGAGGCGCTCGGTGAGTGGGGGGGTACTGTCATGTATTGTCATGTTGTGTGTTTCTGTCCTTTCCCTTCACCCTGTCTCCCTCTGCTGGTCGTTGTTAGGTTACCTTTTCTCCCCCTCTTTCCCCCAGCTGTGCCTTGTCTCCTCCTAACTACCCATTCACCCCGTTTCCCACCTGTTCCCTTTTTCCCTCTGATTAGGTCCCTATATCTCTCTCTGTTTTTGTTCCTGTCCTTGTCGGATTCTTGTTTGTTGTGTTTCATGCCTGAACCAGACTATCGTCATGTTTGCTGTAACCTTGTCCTGTCCTGTCGGAATCTGCCGGTCTATCTGAGCCTACCTATGTTTGGTTATTAAAGAAGCTCTGTTTAAGTTAATTCACTTTTGGGTCCTCATTCACTCACCGTAACATTTTTGGGATGTTATCATTCTACTGTTAGATAAAACCCAAACTAGCGCTTAATGGGAATATTAGCTAATGTTCTGGGAATGTTCCAGGTTTGCTGGGTCCTGGTCAAAGTAGTGCACTATATAGGGAATAGGGTTCCATAGTACTCTGGTCTAAAGTAGTGCACTATATAGGGAATAGGGTTCTATAGGGCTCTGGTCTAAAGTAGTGCACTATATAGGGAATAGGGTTCCATAGGGCTCTGGTCTAAAGTAGTGTACGATATAGGGAATAGGGTTCCATTTGGGACACAAGATTATTCTCACCGCTCCATGGACAAGCCTGCAGTAGGGGGCTCCAGTCACTCCACTGGCTGTCTGGGTTGATGTCGTCCTGGGCTCTCACCTGCAGCTGGTGGGCGTGGCCTGCTAGGGCATCAGTTATCAACAGGGGGCTGGACTTAGACTCCACCTGGAGGGGGAAGAGAAGGAGTGGAGAGAGCAGAGAAGGATAGAGATATAGGGGGAGGGGATGAGAGAGATATAGGGGGAGGGGGTGAGATAGAGATATAGGGGGAGGGGGTGATATAGAGATATAGGGGGAGAGGTGAGATAGAGATATAGGGGAGGGGGTAAGATAGATATATAGGGGAGGGGGTAAGATATAGATATAGGGGAGGGGGTGAGATATAGATATATAGGGGAGGGGGTGAGATATAGATATAGGGGGATGGGTGAGATAGAGATATAGGGGGATGGGGTGAGATAGAGATATAGGGGGAGGAGGTGAGATAGAGATATAGGGGGAGGGGGTGAGAGAGATATATGGGGAGGGGGTGAGATAGAGATATAGGGGGAGGGGGTGAGATAGAGATATAGGGGGATGGGTGAGATAGAGATATAGCGAGAGGGGTGAGATAGAGATATAGGGGGATGGGGTGAGATAGAGATATAGGGGGAGGAGGTGAGATAGAGATATAGGGGGAGGGGTGAGATAGAGATATATGGGGAGGGGGTGAGATAGAGATATAGGGAGAGGTGAGATAGAGATATAGGGGAGGGGGTAAGATAGATATATAGGGGAGGGGGTGATATAGAGATATAGGGGGAGAGGTGAGATAGAGATATAGGGAGAGGTGAGATAGAGATATAGGGGAGGGGGTAAGATAGATATATAGGGGAGGGGGTAAGATATAGATATAGGGGAGGGGGTGAGATATAGATATAGGGGGAGGGGGTGAGATAGAGATATAGGGGGATGGGTGAGATAGAGATATAGCGAGAGGGGTGAGATAGAGATATAGGGGGATGGGGTGAGATAGAGATATAGGGGGAGGAGGTGAGATAGAGATATAGGGGGAGGGGTGAGATAGAGATATATGGGGAGGGGGTGAGATAGAGATATAGGGGGAGGGGGTGAGATAGAGATATAGGGGGAGAGGTGAGATAGAGATATAGGGGAGGGGGTAAGATAGATATATAGGGGAGGGGGTGAGATAGAGATATAGGGGGAGGGGTGAGATAGAGATATAGGGAGAGGGGTGAGATAGAGATATAGGGGGAGGGGTGAGATAGAGATATAGGGGGATGGGGTGAGATAGAGATATAGGGGGAGGAGGTGAGATAGAGATATAGGGGAGGGGGTGAGAGAGATATATGGGGAGGGGGTGAGATACAGATATAGGGGGAGGAGTGAGATACAGATATAGGGGGAGGAGTGAGATAGAGATATAGGGGGAAGGGTGAGATATAGGGGGAGGGGTGAGATACAGATATAGGGGGAGGAGTGATATACAGATATAGGGGGAGGAGTGAGATAGAGATATAGGGGGAAGGGTGAGATATAGGGGGAGGGGTGAGATAGAGATATAGGGGGAGGGGTGAGATAGAGATATAGGGGGAGGGGGTGAGATAGAGATATATGGGGAAGGGGTGGGATGGAGATATAGGGGGAAAAGGCGAGATAGAGATAAAGGGGAGGGGGTGAGATAGACATATTGGGGGAGGGGTGAGATAGAGATATAGGGGGAAGAGGTGAGATAGAGATATAGGTGAGTGGGTGAGATGGAGATATAGGGGGAGGGGGTGAGATATAGATATAAGGGGAGGGCCAGGGAGAAAGAGGGGAGAGAGATATATAGGGGGAGGAGTGAGATAGAGATATAGGGGAGGGGGTGAGATAGAGATATAGGGAAGGGGTGAGATAGAGATATAGGGGGAGGGATAGGGAGAGTGACAGGAGAGATTGAGATATAGGAGAAGGGATAGGGAGAAGGAGGGGAGAGAAAGATAAAGGGGAGGGGAGAGATAGAGATATAGGGGGAGAGAAAGATTTTTTTATTTCACCTTTATTTAACCAGGTAGGCTAGTTGAGAACAAGTTCTCATTTACAACTGCGACCTGGCCAAGATAAAGCAAAGCAGTTCAACACATACAACGACACAGAGTTAAACATAAACAAACATACAGTCAATAATACAGTAGAAAAGTCTATATACAGTGTGTGCAAATGAGGTAAGATAAGGGAGTTAAGGCAATAAATAGGCCATGGTGGCGAAGTAATTACAATATAGCAATTAAACACTGGAATGGTAGATGTGAAGAAGATGAATGTGCAAGTAGAGATACTGGGGTGCAAATGAGCAAGATAAATAAATAAATACATACAGTATGGGGATGGGCTGTTTACAGATGTGCTACAGGTATGTACTGGTGCAGTGATCTGTGAGCTGCTCTGACAGCTGGTGCTTAAAGCTAAAGAGGGAGATATGAGTCTCCAGCTTCAGATATTTTTGCAATTCGTTCCAGTCATTGGCAGCAGAGAACTGGAAGGAGAGGCGGCCAAAGGAGGAATTGGCTTTGGGGGTGACCAGTGAGATATTCCTGCTGGAGCGCGTGCTACGGGTGGGTGTTGCTAGGGTGACAAGTGAGCTGAGATAAGGCGGGGCTTTACCTAGCAAAGACTTGTAGATGACCTGGAGCCAGTGCGTTTGGCGACGAATATGAAGCGAGGGCCAGCCAACGAGAGTGTACAGGTCGCAGTGGTGGGTTGTATATGGGGCTTTGGTGACAAACGGATGGCACTGTGATAGACTGCATCCAATTTGTTGAGTAGAGTGTTGGAGGCAATTTTATAGATGACATCACTGAAGTCGAGGATCGGTAGGAAAGTCAGTTTTACGAGGGTATGTTTGGCAGCATGAATGAAGGGTGCTTTGTTGCAAAATAGAAAGACGATTCTAGATTTAATTTTGGATAGGAGATGTTTAATATGAGTCTGGGAGGAGAGTTTACAGTCTAGCCAGACACCAAGGTACAGTGCCTTGCGAAAGTATTCGGCCCCCTTGAACTTTGCGACCTTTTGCCACATTTCAGGCTTCAAACATAAAGATATAAAACTGTATTTTTTTGTGAAGAATCAACAACAAGTGGGACACAATCATGAAGTGGAACGACATTTATTGGATATTTCAAACTTTTTTAACAAATCAAAAACTGAAAAATTGGGCGTGCAAAATTATTCAGCCCCCTTAAGTCAATACTTTGTAGCGCCACCTTTTGCTGCGATTACAGCTGTAAGTCGCTTGGGGTATGTCTCTATCAGTTTTGCACATCGAGAGACTGACATTTTTTCCCATTCCTCCTTGCAAAACAGCTCGAGCTCAGTGAGGTTGGATGGAGAGCATTTGTGAACAGCAGTTTTCAGTTCTTTCCACAGATTCTCGATTGGATTCAGGTCTGGACTTTGACTTGGCCATTCTAACACCTGGATATGTTTATTTTTGAACCATTCCATTGTAGATTTTGCTTTATGTTTTGGATCATTGTCTTGTTGGAAGACAAATCTCCGTCCCAGTCTCAGGTCTTTTGCAGACTCCATCAGGTTTTCTTCCACAATGGTCCTGTATTTGGCTCCATCCATCTTCCCATCAATTTTAACCATCTTCCCTGTCCCTGCTGAAGAAAAGCAGGCCCAAACCATGATGCTGCCACCACCATGTTTGACAGTGGAGATGGTGTGTTCAGCTGTGTTGCTTTTACGCCAAACATAACGTTTTGCCAAAAAGTTCAATTTTGGTTGCATCTGACCAGAGCACCTTCTTCCACATGTTTGGTGTGTCTCCCAGGTGTCTTGTGGCAAACTTTAAACAACACTTTTTATGGATATCTTTAAGAAATGGCTTTCTTCTTGCCACTCTTCCATAAAGGCCAGATTTGTGCAATATACGACTGACTGATTGTTGTCCTATGGACAGAGTCTCCCACCTCAGCTGTAGATCTCTGCAGTTCATCCAGAGTGATCATGGGCCTCTTGGCTGCATCTCTGATCAGTCTTCTCCTTGTATGAGCTGAAAGTTTAGAGGGACGGCCAGGTCTTGGTAGATTTGCAGTGGTCTGATACTCCTTCCATTTCAATATTATCGCTTGCACAGTGCTCCTTGGGATGTTTAAAGCTTGGGAAATCTTTTTGTATCCAAATCCGGCTTTAAACTTCTTCACAACAGTATCCCGGACCTGCCTGGTGTGTTCCTTGATCTTCATGGTGCTCTCTGCGCTTTTAACGGACCTCTGAGACTATCACAGTGCAGGTGCATTTATACGGAGACTTGATTACACACAGGTGGATTGTATTTATCATCATTAGTCATTTAGGTCAACATTGGATCATTCAGAGATCCTCACTGAACTTCTGGAGAGAGTTTGCTGCAAAGTTCAAGGGGGCCGAATACTTTCGCAAGGCACTGTATTTGTTGTTGTCCACATATTCACATAAGTCAGAACCTTCCAGAGTAGTGATGCTGGACGGGCGGGTGGGTGCAGGTAGTGATCGATTGAAGAACATGCATTTCGTTTTACTTGCATTTAAGAGCAGTTGGAGGCCACGGAAGGAGAGTTGTATGGCATTGAAGCTCGTCTGGGGGTTTGTTAAACACAGTGTCCAAAGAAGGGCCAGAATTATACAGAATGTGTCGTCTGCGTAGAGGTGGATCAGAGTATCACCAGATAGGGGGAGGGAGGAGATAGACATGTAGGGGGAGGGAGAGCGAGGGGAGAGATGGAGAGACAGTATGATGACTAGAGGAACTAACGTTAGACCAGATGCTGGATCCTACAGGACGGTAGCGGAGCTGGAAGCGGAGGGGGAAGGGCACAGCGTCGTGGAGCCAGGAGGCAGGGTTCGTCCAGTACACCTGGAGCCTCATGGGATATCCTACCATCCCCACTGCTGTTACTGCCTCTGGGGGGTCTGGCTGCACTGTAGACACAGAGAGAGAGGGGTTGGGGGGGTGAGGAATCATGCAACCAACACTGGTACACACAGAGAAGCACGCACACACTGATACACACACTGATACACACATTTTAGAAAAGGCTGTTGCGCAACAACTCACTGCCTTCCTGAAGACAAACAATGTATACGAAATGCTTCAGTCTGGTTTTAGACCCCATCATAGCACTGAGACGGCACTTGTGAAGGTGGTAAATGACATTTTAATGGCATCGGACCGAGGCTCTGCATCGGTCCTCGTGCTCCTAGACCTTAGTGCTGCTTTTGATACCATCGATCACCACATTCTTTTGGAGAGATTGGAAACCCAAATTGGTCTACACGGACAAGTTCTGGCCTGGTTTAGATCTTATCTGTGGGAAAGATATCAGTTTGTCTCTGTGAATGGTTTGTCCTCTGACAAATCAACTGTAAATTTCGGTGTTCCTCAAGGTTCCGTTTTAGGACCACTATTGTTTTCACTATATATTTTACCTCTTAGGGATGTTATTCGAAAACATAATGTTAACTTTCACTGCTATGCGGATGACACACAGCTGTACATTTCAATGAAACATGGTGAAGCCCCAAAATTGCGCTTGCTAGAAGCATGTGTTTCAGACATAAGGAAGTGGATGGCTGCAAACTCTCTACTTTTAAACTCAGACAAAACAGAGATGCTTGTTCTAGGTCCCAAGAAACAAAGAGATCTTCTGTTGAATCTGACAATTAAACTTAATGGTTGTACAGTCGTCTCAAATAAAACTGTGAAGGACCTCGGCGTTACTCTGGACCCTGATCTCTCTTTTGAAGAACATATCAAGACCATTTCAAGGACAGCTTTTTTCCATCTACGTAACATTGCAAAAATCAGAAACTTTCCGTCCAAAAATGATGCAGAAAAATTAATCCATGCTTTTGTCACTTCTAGGTTAGACTACTGCAATGCTCTACTTTCCGGCTACCCGGATAAAGCACTAAATAAACTTCAGTTAGTGCTAAATACGGCTGCTAGAATCCTGACTAGAACCAAAACATGTGATCATATTACTCCAGTGCTAGCCTTTCTACACTGGCTTCCTGTCAAAGTAAGGGCTGATTTCAATGTTTTACTGCTAACCTACAAAGCATTACATGGGCTTGCTCCTACCTATCTCTCTGATTTGGTCCTGCCGTACATACCTACGCGTACGCTACGGTCACAAGACGCAGGCCTCCTAATTGTCCCTAGAATTTCTAAGCAAACAGCTGGAGGCAGGGCTTTCTCCTATAGAGCTCCATTTTTATGGAACGGTCTGCCTACCCATGTCAGAGACGCAAACTCGGTCTCAACCTTGAAGTCTCTACTGAAGACTCATCTCTTCAGTGGGTCATATGATTGAGTGTAGCCTGACCCAGGAGTGGGAAGGTGAACGGAAAGTTTCTGGAGCAACAAACCGCCCTTGCTGTCTCTGCCTGGCCGGTTCCCCTCTTTCCACTGGGATTCTCTGCCTCTAACCCTATTACAGGGGGGCTGAGTCACTGGCTTACTGGGGCTCTCTCATGCCGTCCCTCTCTCTTTCTTTCTCTCTCTCGGAGGACCTGAGCCCTAGGACCATGCCCCAGGAATACCTGACATGATGACTCCTTGCTGTCCCCAGTCCACCTGACTGTGCTGCTGCTCCAGTTTCAACTGTTCTGCCTTATTATTATTCGACCATGCTGGTCATTTATGAACATTTTAACATCTTGGCCATGTTCTGTTATAATCTCCACCCGGCACAGCCAGAAGAGGACTGGCCACCTCACATAGCCTGGTTCCTCTCTAGGTTTCTTCCTAGGTTTTGGCCTTTCTAGGGAGTTTTTCCTAGCCACCGTGCTTCTACACCTGCATTGCTTGCTGTTTGGGGTTTTAGGCTGGGTTTCTGTACAGCACTTTGAGATATCAGCTGATGTACGAAGGGCTATATAAATACATTTGATTTGATTTGATTTGATACACACACTGATACACACACGGATACACACACTGATACACACACTGATACACATACACACTGATACACACACTGATACACACACTGGTGCACACACTAATACACACACTGATACACATACACACTGATACACATACACACTGATACACATACACACTGATACACATACACACTGATACACACACACACTGATACACACACACAAGCTGGTACACACACACTGATACACACACACACACTGGCACACACACACTGGCACACACACACACTGATACACACACACACACTGATACACACACACACTGACACACACACTGGCACACACACACACTGATACACACACGCACACTGGCACACACACACTGGCACACACACACACTGATACACATACACACTGATACACACACTGATACACAAACACACACTGGCACACACACACTGGCACACACACACACTGATACACATACACACTGATACACACACACAAGCTGGTACACACACACTGATACACACACACACACACACACTGGTACACACACACACACACTGGCACACACACACTGGCACACACACACACACTGATACACACACACACTGGCATGCACACACCGATACACACACACAAGCTGGTACACACACACACTGATACACACACACACACACCCTGGTACACACACTGATACACACACACAATGGCACACACACACTGGCACACACACACACACACACTGATACACACACACACACACACTGATACACACACACACACACACACACTGGCACGCACACACTGATACACACACAAGCTGGTACACACACACAGATACACACACACACACACTGGTGCACACACACTGATACACACACACACACACACATACACACACACACACACACACACACTGGTACACACACTGATACACACACTGGTAAACACACACTGATACACACACACTGGCACACACACACACACACTGGTGCACACACACTGGTGCACACACACACTGATACACACACACACTGGAACACACACACACTGGAACACACACACACTGGAACACACACACACTGGAACACACACACACACACATTTTACACACACAGAGAGAGACAGTAGTTAGGAATCAACACTGTGAACATTGACATGGTGACGGTTAAGAAACCATGTTAGGATATTAACACATTTCGTGTTTTGCTAAGGAGCAGAATCAGAACAGCAGACAGTGAGACAGACAGGTACAGACAGACAGACGGGTACAGACAGACAGGTACAGACAGACAGGTACAGACAGATAGACAGACAGGTACAGACAGACAGGTACAGACAGACAGGTACAGACAGACAGGTACAGACAGACAGGTACATACAGACAGACGGGTACAGACAGACAGGTACAGACAGACAGACAGACAGGTACAGACAGAGAGGTACAGACAGACAGGTACAGACAGACAGAGAGGTACAGACAGACAGGTACAGACAGACAGACATGTAAAGACAGACATGTACAGGCAAGACATGTAGAAACAGACGGGTACAGACAGACCAGTACAGACAGACGGGTACAGACAGACCAGTACAGACAGACAGGTACAGACAGACAGGTACAGACAGACAGAGAGGTACAGACAGGTACAGACAGACAGACATGTAAAGACAGACATGTACAGGCAAGACATGTAAAGACAGACAGGTACAGACAGACAGGTAAAGACAGACATGTAGACAGACACACAGACAGGTAAAGTCAACAGGTACAGACAGACATGTAAAGACAGACAGGTACAGACAGACATGTAAAGACAGACAGGTACAGACAGACAGGTAAAGACAGACATACACATACAGACAGGTACAAGACAGGTACAGACAGACAGGTAAAGACAGACAGGTACAGACAGACAGGTAAAGACAGACATACACATACAGACAGGTACATACAGACAGGTACAGACCGACATGTAAAGACAGACAGGTAAAGACAGGCAGGTACATACAGACATGTAAAGACAGACAGGTACATACAGACATGTAAAGACAGACAGGTACAGACAGACAGGTAAAGACAGACATACACATTCAGACAGGTACAGACAGACAGGTACAGACAGACAGGTACAGACAGGCACATGCAGACAGGTACAGACAGACGGGTACAGACAGGTACAGACAGACTGGTACAGACAGGTACAGACAGGTAAATACAGACAGGCACAGACAGGTAAAGACAGGCAGGTACAGACAGGCACAGGCAGACAGGTACAGACAGGTACAGACAGGTAAAGACAGGCAGGTACAGACAGGTAAAGACAGACAGGTACAGACAGACAGGTACAGACAGGTAAAGACAGGCAGGTACAGACAGGTACAGACAGGCACAGGCAGACAGGTACAGACAGACAAACAGTGTCCAGATGAGGCAGTGACCTACAGAGCTCATGGAACTTGACCATCAGGATGGTGGTCTGTGACCCCAGAGGGTTGGTCTCTGTGATGTTGATGTTATGGTAGTGTTGCCACATGGTAGGGTCTGTGATGGTGCACTGCTTCTGGGGAGGGGACGACACCACACACATCCTCACCTGGCTCTTATTACCCCTGGAGGGGGGAGAGAGGAGAGATTCTTCACTATCAACAACATGATATCTGTGTACCTACAGCACCATGCTGGTAGGAGAGGAGAGGACGGGTGGCTCACCTGTAAGAGGTGTGGTACTGGGCAGGCAGGAGGGTCTTCACAGACTCCACCCATGAACACAATACCAGGCTGTGATTGGACACACGACAGGAAACATTGAGCAGCCCGGGGGGATCTGAGGAAGAAGAGAGGAGAAATGATGATCACATGATCAACAACACAATATATGCAAGCTTTATCTCAGTGTGTGAGGGACTGCAGCTCTCCCCGGGTATCCTTTCTAAGGAATGATTAAGATTTAGGTCACAGCCTCAGTCTATGAAGGGAGGAGAAGGGAGACTTACGCCCCAGCCTCAGTCTGGTTGTCCTGATGAGTCGTCCCCGGTCGTCATGGCAGCTGTAGTTTCCCTCTGCAGTGCGGTCAGCCTGCAGGAGGACCAGCTGACCATCAGATGTCACTCGGTGCTGCCATGGTAACATGGAACTCCTGTTCAGACGCCACTTCACTGATGTCCTGTGGAGACAATATGACGTCTGTGGACAATGTAGATGGAAATGGCTTGTATTGAGGCCTAGCCCTGGTTCCCACACATAGCGATAGCCCTGGTTCCCACAGATAGCAATAGCCCTGGTTCCCACAGATAGAGATAGCCCTGGTGCCCACAGATAGCGATAGCCCTGGTTCCCACAGATAGAGATAGCCCTGGTTCCCACAGATAGAGATAGCCCTGGTTCCCACAGATAGAGATAGCCCTGGTTCCCACAGATAGAGATAGCCCTGGTTCCCACAGATAGAGATAGCCCTGGTTCCCACAGATAGAGATAGCCCTGGTTCCCACAGATAGCGATAGCCCTGGTTCCCACAGATAGAGATAGCCCTGGTTCCCACATATAGAGATAGCCCTGGTTCCCACAGATAGAGATAGCCCTGGTTCCCACAGATAGAGATAGCCCTGGTTCCCACAGATAGAGATAGCCCTGGTTCCCACAGATAGAGATAGCCCTGGTTCCCACAGATAGAGATAGCCCTGGTTCCCACAGATAGAGATAGCCCTGGTTCCCACAGATAGAGATAGCCCTGGTTCCCACAGATAGAGATAGCCCTGGTTCCCACAGATAGAGATAGCCCTGGTTCCCACAGATAGAGATAGCCCTGGTTCCCACAGATAGAGATAGCCCTGGTTCCCACGGATAGAGATAGCCCTGGTTCCCACGGATAGAGATAGCCCTGGTTCCCACGGATAGAGATAGCCCTGGTTCCCACGGATAGAGATAGCCCTGGTTCCCACGGATAGAGATAGCCCTGGTTCCCACGGATAGAGATAGCCCTGGTTCCCACGGATAGCGATAGCCCTGGTTCCCACGGATAGCGATAGCCCTGGTTCCCACGGATAGAGATAGCCCTGGTTCCCACGGATACAGATAGCCCTGGTTCCCACAGATAGAGATAGCCCTGGTTCCCACGGATAGTGATAGCCCTGGTTCCCACGGATAGAGATAGCCCTGGTTCCCATGGACACAGCACTGATTCCCACGGATAGCGGTAGCCCTGGTTCCCATGGATAGAGATAGCCCTGGTTCCCACGGATAGCGATAGCCCCGATTCCCACCGACAGCGATAGCCCCGGTTCCCATGGACAGAGATAGCCCTGATTCCCATGGACAGAGATAGCCCTGATTCCCATGGACAGAGATAGCCCTGGTTCCCACCGACAGAGATAGCCCTGAATCCCACTGATAGCGATAGCCTAGGTTCCCATGGACACAGCCCTGATTCCGACCGATAGCGAAAGCCCTGGTTCCCATGGATAGCGATAGCCCTGGTTCCCACGGATAGCGATAGCCCTGGTTCCAACGGATAGCGATAGCCCTGGTTCCCACGGATAGCGCTAGCCCTGGTTCCCACGGATAGAGAGAGCCCTGGTTCCCACGGATACCGATAGCCCTGGTTCCCACGGATACCGATAGCCCTGGTTCCCACGGATACCGATAGCCCTGGTTCCCACGGATACAGATAGCCCTGGTTCCCACGGATACAGATAGCCCTGGTTCCCACGGATAACCTCTGTGATGTAGGATGTTAAATCTGAAATCACTTGAACCTGGGATGTCCCTCCTACCATTTAATTGGCTCTTCCAACTGTCCATCAAATCCTGGCTGAACCCTACACCACAGCCACTGACAAAGCACATGTCTGCAATCCTTACATCGTAGTGCAGCAGGAGAGAATGGTTTCCTCACTATAGCACATTCAGAGGTTGAATTTATAGCCATTTAACAAAAATTGCTGTTTGTCATAGATGGACAAGATTAATATGAGATGAAAGGCGAGTTTCTAACGGGTTCAGGAAGTCAAGTTAGAAGTCACATGGGGGCAGATGTTTTGATCAAGAGAACTTTAGAAAATATACAAATTTACTCCAACACTAAACCCACAATTATGTGTTTTACAGTAATAAGGAATGTGAAATCTTAGCGTTAGGGGTTTTATAATTTGATTATACTATATTTAGAAAGTGTCTAAGTCATTTCAAACCTTATTCATACAGTTTTGTTGAATAGGGAATAAGTCAAATAAAATAGTTCCTTTTTTGTATCATATACTGCGTGCTGGATCTTGTGTCCTCAGAAGGGACTGCACCTCAGAAGGGACTGCATCTCAGAAGGGACTGCACCTCAGGAGGGACTATACCTCAGGAGGGACTATACCTCAGAAGGGACTACATCTTAGGAGGGACTACACTTCAGGAGGGACTACACCTCAGGAGGGACTACACCTCAGGAGGGACTACACCTCAGGTGGGACTACACCTCAGGAGGGACTACACTTCAGGAGGGACTACACTTCAGGAGGGACTACACCTCAGAAGGTACTACATCTCAGGAGGGACTACACTTCAGGAGGGACTACACTTCAGGAGGGACTACACTTCAGGAGGGGACTACACCTCAGGAGGGACTACACCTCAGAAGATACTACATCTCAGGAGGGACTACACTTCAGGAGGGACTACACTTCAGGAGGGACTACACCTCAGGAGGGACTACACCTCAGAAGATACTACATCTCAGGAGGGACTACACTTCAGGAGGGACTACACTTCAAATCAAATCAAATGTATTTATATAGCCCTTCGTACATCAGCTGATATCTCAAAGTGCTGTACAGAAACCCAGCCTAAAACCCCAAACAGCAAGCAATGCAGGTGTAGAAGCACGGTGGCTAGGAAAAACTCCCTAGAAAGGCCAAAACCTAGAAGAAACCTAGAGAGGAACCAGGCTATGTGGGGTGGCCAGTCCTCTTCTGGCTGTGCCGGGTGGAGATTATAACAGAACATGGCCAAGATGTACAAATGTTCATAAATGACCAGCATGGTTGAATAATAATAAGGCAGAACAGTTGAAACTGGAGCAGCAGCACGGTCAGGTGGACTGGGGACAGCAAGGAGTCATCATGTCAGGTAGTCCTGGGGCATGGTCCTAGGGCTCAGGTCAGTTGAAACTGGAGCAGCAGCACGGCCAGGAGGGACTACACTTCAGGAGGGACTACACTTCAGGAGGGACTACACCTCAGGAGGGACTACACCTCAGGAGGGACTACACTTCAGGAGGGTCTACACCTCAGTAGGGACTACACCTCAGGTGGGACTACACCTCAGGTGGGACTACACCTCAGAAGGTACTCAAATGATAGCGTGACCTCCAGGAGAAAGGACAATATGACCCCCCAGAGACAGTTATGCACAGGGAACAAACCCATCCTAGACCCCCCCCCCCCCCCCCCCCCCATCCCCAGAGCCTGTCACAGTGGAACATACCTGTCTAGACCCCCCCCCCCCCCCCCCCCCCATCCCCAGAGCCTGTCACAGTGGAACATACCTGTCTAGACCCCACCCCCCCCCCCCATCCCCAGAGCCTGTCACAGTGGAACATACCTGTCCAGACCCCCCCCCCCCCCATCTACAGAGCCTGTCACAGTGGAACATACCTGTCCAGACCCCCCCCCCCCATCCCCAGAGCCTGTCACAGTGGAACATACCTGTCCAGACCCCCCCCCCCCCCCCATCCCCAGAGCCTGTCACAGTGGAACATACCTGTCCAGACCCCCCCCCCCCCCCCCCCCCCATCCCCAGAGCCTGTCACAGTGGAACATACCTGTCCAGACCCCCCCCCCCCCCCCCCCCCCCATCCCCAGAGCCTGTCACAGTGGAACATACCTGTCCAGACCCCCTCCCCCACCCCATCTCCAGAGCTTGTCATAGTGACACATACCTGTCCAGACCCCCCCCCCCCCCCCCCCCATCCCCAGAGCCTGTCACAGTGGAACATACCTGTCCAGACCCCCCCCCCCCCCCATCCCCAGAGCCTGTCACAGTGGAACATACCTGTCTAGTGCTGCTCCACAAACCAGCGTGACGTTGGACCCCAGCCTCCCATACTGAACATCTGAAACTAGACAAGACGTTAGAACTGTTAGATCTCTGTGTCTAAACAGTTCTACAATCATTAGTCTTGTACATATTTAGAGCCGACAGTCCTCAGCATTGTATATCTCTATGACCTAAAGTGGGTCATCTCTACACACAAAGACATGTCAGAGCTTTCTGTTGTGTCTGCTGTTACATAGCAGCCATGTATAAACACTTACAAATCCTGTCTTCGGCACAGTCAGGATTTGTAAACTACTGTTTGCAGCCGTATAGGTGCCTTCAGACAGTATTCATTCTGTTGTGTTACAGCCTGGATTCAAAATGTATTACATCCTTATTGTTTCTCACCCAGCTATACTCAGTACCCCATAATGACAAAGTGAAAACATGTTTTCAGAAATGCATTTAAAATTAAATACTTAAATATCTCATTTACATAAGACTTCACACCCGTAAGTCAATACATGTTAGAATCACATTTGGCAGCAATTACAGCTGTGAGTCTTTCTGGGTAAGTCTCTAAGAGCTTTTCACATCTGGATTGCACAATATTTACACATTATTCTTATTAAAATGATTCAAGCTCTGTCAAGTTGGTTGTACCATTGCTAGAGAAACATTTTCAAATCTTGCCATAGATTCTGAAACTGATTTAAGTCAAAACTGTAACTAGGCCACTCTGGAAAATTCAATGTTGTTTTGGTAAGCAACTCCAATGTATATTTGGTTATTGTCCTGCTGAAAGGTGAATTTGTCTCCCAGTATCTGTTGGAAAGCAGACTGAACCAGGTTTTCCTCGAGGATTTTGCCAGTGCTTGAACATGAATACGTGTTTGTTGTGTTGGATTTGCCCCAAACATAACACTTTGTATTCAGGACATAAAGGTTCATTAGCAGTTTTACTTCAGTGCCTTCTTTCAAACAGGAGGGATGTTTTGGATACTTTTTGTCCTGTACAGGCATCCTTCTTTTCACTCTGTCATTTAGGTTTGTATTGTGGAGTAACTAAGATGATGTTGATCCATCCTCAGTTTTCTCCTATCACAGCCATTAAACTCTGTAACTGTTTTAAAGTCCCCATTGGCCTCATGGTGAAATCCCTGAGCGGTTTCCTTCCTACTGAGTAGTGACTGGGTGTATTGATGCACTTCCTCATGCTAAAAGGGATTAAACCAGTTGAACGCTGAATGGTTGTTTTGGGCCTTAAATAGGGACTGGTGAGTTTGGGGGGGGGGGGGGGGGGGGGGGGAGTGGCATATAATTTGAAAGCTACAGGCCTTGTATTTTTGGAAATCAAATTCCACTTGCTGCTGGCAAAGTAACAATATTTTTTTGGGGGGAAAAAATGTACTTTTCTTTATATATTTCTGCTTAATTTAACTTTTACTCCACTACTTTCCTAAAGAAATTAATGTACTTTTTACTCCATACATTTTGAATTCTTAACAGAACAGCAAATGGTTCAATTCATACACCCACTCAACATAACACGTTGTCAACCTTACTGCCTCTGATCTGGCGGACTCACTAAACACAAGTGTTGGAGTATGCCCCTGGCTGTCCTGTTACGTTCCCACTAGACAAACTCAAAAGGTCGCTCACAACAAAGGGAACTAACAAAGACAATCATTTACAACCAAACAAAACAGAAAGGGCTTCTGAAAGGCAGCCATGTGGCCCACTGAAAGTTGTCAAAGCCACTAGTAAGTGGTTCTAACAGACATCCACCATGGATATATCCCACTAGGTTTGCCTCCCAAAAAGACAAACTAAAAATAAAAGCCCACAACAACTTAGGATAGAGAGTAAAATAATATGGAGCAAAAACAAACAGGGAAACACCAACAATCAGGCATTTTACAAACTTAAAAGGTTGAGCTGATGTGAAGTGTAGCTCTCCCCAAAATCTCTCAAGCTTATCTGGAGCACTGGGCCAGCCACTCTTAAATATCAACTGGGCCAGCCACTCTTAAATATCACCTGGGCCAGCCACTCTTAAATATAATCTGGGCCAGCCACTCCTAAATATCACCTGAGCCAGCCACTCCTAAATATCATCTGGGCCAGCCACTCCTAAATATCACCTGGGCCAGCCACTCCTAAATATCACCTGGGCCAGCCACTCCTAAATATCATCTGGGCCAGCCACTCCTAAATATCATCTGGGCCAGCCACTCCTAAATATCACCTGGGCCAGCCACTCCTAAATATCATCTGGGCCAGCCACTCCTAAATATCATCTGGGCCAGCCACTCCTAAATATCATCTGGGCCAGCCACTCCTAAATATCATCTGGGCCAGCCACTCCTAAATATCACCTGGGCCAGCCACTCCTAAATATCATCTGGGCCAGCCACTGCTAAATATCACCTGGGCCAGCCACTCCTAAATATCATCTGGGCCAGCCACTCCTAAATATCATCTGGGCCAGCCACTCCTAAATATCACCTGGGCCAGCCACTCCTAAATATCACCTGGGCCAGCCACTCCTAAATATCACCTGGGCCAGCCACTCCTAAATATCATCTGGGCCAGCCACTCCTAAATATCATCTGGGCCAGCCACTGCTAAATATCACCTGAGCCAGCCACTCCTAAATATCACCTGGGCCAGCCACTCCTAAATATCATCTGGGCCAGCCACTCCTAAATATCATCTGGGCCAGCCACTCCTAAATATCATCTGGGCCAGCCACTCCTAAATATCATCTGGGCCAGCCACTCCTAAATATCACCTGGGCCAGCCACTCCTAAATATCATCTGGGCCAGCCACTGCTAAATATCACCTGAGCCAGCCACTCCTAAATATCACCTGGGCCAGCCACTCCTAAATATCATCTGGGCCAGCCACTCCTAAATATCATCTGGGCCAGCCACTGCTAAATATCACCTGAGCCAGCCACTCCTGAGCAAGCACTGGTGAAACCCCTTCCGACTAACAAGATGGACATGCCAGCACAGGTGTAACACATTAGTAATGAGGTGACGCCCATCTGTGCACCCTACGTTCAACGTGCAAATCTCTAAATATAAACGGAGAAACCAAAACCTGTAGCAGTCTGTGAATCAAATAAAAAAGACAGAACATGGTGTCGTCTGGTTTGCTTGGTAAGGAATGATATTGAGTACTTTTTCCACCACTGCATTTAGGACAGTTGAAGCCAGATATTTTTAGACTTTTACTCAAAATCTCAATTTTAATCCCAATCTTGAACACAACAATTTGTAAAAAAAAAAAAGAAAACGTCACGGGTGTGAATACTTCCTGAAGGCACTGTAAACATGATTAAAGTGACCAATGACTATGGGCAGCAGTCTCTAAGGTGCAGGGTAGAGTACCGGGTGGTAGCCGGTAGTAACAGTCTCTAAGGTGCAGGGTAGAGTACCGGGTGGTAGCCAGTAGTAACAGTCTCTAAGGTGCAGGGTAGAGAACCGGGTGGTAGCCGGTAGTAACAGTCTCTAAGGTGCAGGGTAGAGTACTGGGTGGTAGCCGGTAGTAACAGTCTCTAAGGTGCAGGGTAGAGTACCGGGTGGTAGCCGGTAGTAACAGTCTCTAAGGTGCAGGGTAGAGTACCGGGTGGTAGCCAGTAGTAACAGTCTCTAAGATGCAGGGTATAGTACCGGGTGGTAGCCGGTAGTAACAGTCTCTAAGGTGCAGGGTAGAGTATCGGGGGGTAGCCAGTAGTAACAGTCTCTAAGATGCAGGGTATAGTACCGGGTGGTAGCCGGTAGTAACAGTCTCTAAGGTGCAGGGTAGAGTATCGGGGGGTAGCCGGTAGGAACAGGGACTACAGCTCTATTATACAGTATGGCTAATTCAGGGATGAGTCTGTCTTTACATCATTGGTCCATATCTTACATGGGAGCTGTAAGGGGTTAGGTTAGTGTCTCTTACCTTCATTGGTCCATATCTCTGACTGGGTGTTGACGGAGGATAGTGCGAGGAGGTGGCCAATGACTAGCAGACCACTCGGACATGACACAAGACAGGTCATCTGGAGAAAGAGAGTGAGAGTTAAGGGGTCAGGACATCATCGTACAGCAGACAACACTGGGTCAGGACATCATCGTACAGCAGACAACACTGGGTCAGGGGTCAGGACATCATCGTACAGCAGACAACACTGGGTCAGGGGTCAGGACATCATCGTACAGCAGACAACACTGGGTCAGGACATTATCCAGAAGTGAACACTACAGTCAGGAACATCATCCTATGCCATACAACACAGAGGACAGAATTATTCTGGGGAAAGTATTTCACTATTATTATTATGTTATTTCAACACTATTTTTTAATTTGACCTTTATTTAACTAGTCAAGTCAGTTAAGAACAAATTCTTATTTTCAATGACGGCCTAGGAACAGTGCCTTGTTCAGGGGCAGAACGACAGATTTTTACCTTGTGAGATCGGGGATTCGATCTTGCAACCTTTCGGTTACTAGTCCAACGCTCTCACCACTAGGCTACCTACCGCCCCACGAAAGCTATCATTATGTTATTTCGACACCACATCACATCGCCTGAAGGTGTTCTGGAAAGCTCTACAGCAGTAGTCATGATGTGGGAATACCATCAGAATAACATCTAAAATCTGCAGAGAACGGAATCACAGAATCCAGACAGTAGACATTAAAACCATGTAGCAGGAAATCAACTAAATGCATGGAACTTATTAGAAAATGGATTAATATGGAAAATATTTTCATATGACATTAACTAAATGCCTCAGAGATTCGTAGGAGGTGTAGGGAGGAGGTGTAGGGAGGAGGTGTACCACCCAGCTAACAGTCCAGCTATAGGGAGGAGGTGTAGGGAAGAGGTGTACCACCCAGCTAACAGTCCAGCTGTAGGGAGGAGGTGTAGGGAGGAGGTGTACCACCCAGCTAACAGTCCAGCTATAGGGAGGAGGTGTAGGGAGGAGGTGTACCACCCAGCTAACAGTCCAGCTGTAGGGAGGAGGTGTAGGGAGGAGGTGTACCACCCAGCTAACAGTCCAGCTATAGGGAGGAGGTGTAGGGAGGAGGTGTACCACCCAGCTAACAGTCCAGCTGTAGGGAGGAGGTGTAGGGAGGAGGTGTACCACCCAGCTAACAGTCCAGCTATAGGGAGGAGGTGTAGGGAGGAGGTGTACCACCCAGCTAACAGTCCAGCTGTAGGGAGGAGGTGTAGGGAGGAGGTGTACCACCCAGCTAACAGTCCAGCTATAGGGAGGAGGTGTAGGGAGGAGGTGTACCACCCAGCTAACAGTCCAGCTATAGGGAGGAGGTGTAGGGAGGAGGTGTACCACCCAGCTAACAGTCCAGCTATAGGGAGGAGGTGTAGGGAGGAGGTGTACCACCCAGCTAACAGTCCAGCTATAGGGAGGAGGTGTAGGGAGGAGGTGTACCACCCAGCTAACAGTCCAGCTGTAGGGAGGAGGTGTAGGGAGGAGGTGTACCACCCAGCTAACAGTCCAGCTATAGGGAGGAGGTGTAGGGAGGAGGTGTACCACCCAGCTAACAGTCCAGCTATAGGGAGGAGGTGTAGGGAGGAGGTGTACCACCCAGCTAACAGTCCAGCTATAGGGAGGAGGTGTAGGGAGGAGGTGTACCACCCAGCTAACAGTCCAGCTATAGGGAGGAGGTGTAGGGAGGAGGTGTACCACCCAGCTAACAGTCCAGCTGTAGGGAGGAGGTGTAGGGAGGAGGTGTACCACCCAGCTAACAGTCCAGCTATAGGGAGGAGGTGTAGGGAGGAGGTGTACCACCCAGCTAACAGTCCAGATATAGGGAGGAGGTGTAGGGAGGAGGTGTACCACCAGGCTAACAGTCCAGCTATAGGGAGGAGGTGTAGGGAGGAGGTGTACCACCCAGCTAACAGTCCAGCTATAGGGAGGAGGTGTAGGGAGGAGGTGTACCACCCAGCTAACAGTCCAGCTATAGGGAGGAGGTGTAGGGAGGAGGTGTACCACCCAGCTAACAGTCCAGCTGTAGGGAGGAGGTGTAGGGAGGAGGTGTACCACCCAGCTAACAGTCCAGCTATAGGAAGGAGGTGTAGGGAGGAGGTGTACCACCAGGCAACAGTCCAGCTATAGGGAGGAGGTGTAGGGAGGAGGTGTACCACCCAGCTAACAGTCCAGCTGTAGGGAGGAGGTGTAGGGAGGAGGTGTACCACCCAGCTAACAGTCCAGCTGTAGGGAGGAGGTGTAGGGAGGAGGTGTACCACCCAGCTAACAGTCCAGCTGTAGGGAGGACGTGTAGGGAGGAGGTGTACCACCCAGCTAACAGTCCAGCTGTAGGGAGGACGTGTAGGGAGGAGGTGTACCACCAGGCTAACAGTCCAGCTATAGGGAGGAGGTGTAGGGAGGAGGTGTACCACCAGGCTAACAGTCCAGCTATAGGGAGGAGGTGTAGGGAGGAGGTGTACCACCCAGCTAACAGTCCAGCTGTAGGGAGGAGGTGTAGGGAGGAGGTGTACCACCCAGCTAACAGTCCAGCTGTAGGGAGGAGGTGTAGGGAGGAGGTGTACCACCCAGCTAACAGTCCAGCTGTAGGGAGGAGGTGTAGGGAGGAGGTGTACCACCCAGCTAACAGTCCAGCTGTAGGGAGGAGGTGTAGGGAGGAGGTGTACCACCAGGCTAACAGTCCAGCGATAGGGAGGAGGTGTAGGGAGGATCATCATTACATCATAATCAACACTATAACCATAATCATCACCATAATCATCACTATCACCATCATCATCATCATCATCATCATCATCACCATAACCATCATTACATCATAAACATCACCATCATCCCTATCACCATCATCATCATCACCATAACCATCATTACATCATAATCAACACTATAACCATAATCATCACTATCACCATCATCATCATCACCATAATCATCACTATCACCATCATCATCATCACCATAACCATCATTACATCATAATCAACACTATAACCATAATCATCACTATCAACATCATCATAATCATCATAATCATCACCATAATCATCCCTATCACCATCATCACTATAACCATAATCATCCCTATCACCATCATCACTATAACCATAATCATCACTATCACCATCATCATCATCACCATAATCATCACCATAACCATCATTACATCATAATCAACACTATCACCATAAACATCATTATCACCATCATCATAATCATCACTATCACCATAATCATCACCATAATCATCATCACATTATAATCATCACATCATAATCAACACTATAACCATAATCATCACTATCACCATCATCCTCACCATAATCATCACCATCTTTATCACCATCATCACTGACAGACCAAGCCTGGCGTAGCGACGGTTTGCTGGAAATGGATAGTCCTCATTGAGTTTTTTAGTCAAGACTTAATCTGTGTCCGGGAAACTGCCCCTAAACAATCAAAAGTTACTGACAAACGGTTCAGACCTATTCAGTCACATGGAAAACATGACAGATGGTTCTTCAGAGGACTTGACAGAGAGCCAACAATGATAATAAAACCCAGATGGTTGCTCCTCCCTCCCTGCCTGGGCAGAGCAGGTTTATGGTTTATGGGATGGTCTGGAGGAGAAAACACTGATACAGAGACATAGCTCAGGGTGTATCTCAAATAGCACCCTATTCCCTATATAGTGCACTACTTTAGACCAGAGCCCTATTCCCTATATAGTGCACTACTTTAGACCAGAGCCCTATGGAACCCTATTCCCTATATAGAGCACTACTTTAGACCAGAGCCCTATAGAACCCTATTCCCTATATAGTGCACTACTTTAGACCAGAACCATATAGAACTCTATTCCCTATATAGTGCACTACTTTAGACCAGGGCCATGTGGAACCCTATTCCCTATATATAGTGCACTACTTTAGACCAGAGCCATATAGAACCCTATTCCCTATATAGTGCACTACTTTAGACCAGAGCCATATAGAACCCTATTCCCTATATAGTGCACTACTTTAGACTAGAACCATATAGAACCTTATTCCCTATATAGTGCACTACTTTAGACCAGAGCCCTATGGAACCCTATTCCCTATATAGTGCACTACTTTAGACCAGAGTCCTATGGAACCCTATTCCCTATATGTAGTGCACTACTTTAGACCAGAGCCCTATGGAACCCTATTCCCTATATAGTGCACTACTTTAGACCAGAGCCCTATGGAACCCTATTCCCTATATAGTGCACTACTTTAGACAAGATGTGTCTGTGCTCATTGTCCATCTATGTTTGGCATGACAATGATTGACAATGAGTTGGCATGATAGCTCAAACGGATTGGCACTCAGGCTAAAGAATGATCTGGTGTTGTCGTCAGCCAATACCCATCAGTCTTCTTCAGACAGATGAACATACAGGATTTCTACTGGCTCATCACAATGTTCTAATCTCACAATCTGGTTATATCCCAGGTAGGTTACTGCAGCCTAGCTAGCTACCCTCTCAGACATGGGTAGTGTACTGCAGCCTAGCTAGCTACCCTCTCAGACATGGGTAGTGTGCTGCAGCCTAGCTAGCTACCCTCTCAGACATGGGTAGTGTACTGCAGCCTAGCTAGCTACCCTCTCAGACATGGGTAGTGTACTGCAGCCTAGCTAACTACCCTCTCAGACATGGGTAGTGTACTGCAGCCTAGCTAGCTACCCTCTCAGACATGGGTAGTGTACTGCAGCTTAGCTAGCTACCCTCTCAGACATGGGTAGTGTACTGCACCCTAGCTAGCTACCCTCTCAGACATGGGTAGTGTACTGCAGCCTAGCTAGCTACCCTCTCAGACATGGGTAGTGTACTGCAGCCTAGCTAGCTACCCTCTCAGACATGGGTAGTGTACTGCAGCCTAGCTAGCTACCCTCTCAGACATGGGTAGTGTACTGCAGCCTAGCTAACTACCCTCTCAGACATGGGTAGTGTACTGCAGCCTAGCTAGCTACCCTCTCAGACATGGGTAGTGTACTGCAGCCTAGCTAGCTACCCTCTCAGACATGGGTAGTGTACTGCAGCCTAGCTAGCTACCCTCTCAGACATGGGTAGTGTACTGCAGCTTAGCTAGCTACTCTCTCAGACATGGGTAGTGTACTGCAGCCTAGCTAGCTACTCTCTCAGACATGGGTAGTGTACTGCAGCCTAGCTAGCTACCCTCTCAGACATGGGTAGTGTACTGCAGCCTAGCTAGCTACCCTCTCAGACATGGGTAGTGTACTGCAGCCTAGCTAGCTACCCTCTCAGACATGGGTAGTGTACTGCAGCCTAGCTAACTACCCTCTCAGACATGGGTAGTGTACTGCAGCCTAGCTAGCTACCCTCTCAGACATGGGTAGTGTACTGCAGCCTAGCTAGCTACCCTCTCAGACATGGGTAGTGTACTGCAGCCTAGCTAGCTACCCTCTCAGACATGGGTAGTGTACTGCAGCCTAGCTAACTACCCTCTCAGACATGGGTAGTGTACTGCAGCCTAGCTAGCTACTCTCTCAGACATGGGTAGTGTACTGCAGCCTAGCTAGCTACCCTCTCAGACATGGGTAGTGTACTGCAGCCTAGCTAGCTACCCTCTCAGACATGGGTAGTGTACTGCAGCCTAGCTAGCTACCCTCTCAGACATGGGTAGTGTACTGCAGCTTAGCTAGCTACTCTCTCAGACATGGGTAGTGTACTGCAGCCTAGCTAGCTACCCTCTCAGACATGGGTAGTGTACTGCAGCCTAGCTAGCTACTCTCTCAGACATGGGTAGTGTACTGCAGCCTAGCTAGCTACCCTCTCCGACTCCTCTCTCTATTTCTCTGTCTGTCTGTGTCTCTATCTCTACCCTTTTCATATGCCTTTGTAGCTCTTTCAGTGAGTGTACTCTAGTGTACTGTAGAGAAGAGTGCAGTAGAGTACTGTAGGGCACATTGATGTTAGTCATTTAGCAGACTCACTTATCCACAGCCACTTATAGTAGTGAGTCATTTAGCAGACTCACTTATCAAATCAAATTTTTACTTTTACAACTTTTACTGGTCACATACACATGGTTAGCATATGTTATTGCGAGTGTAGCGAAATGCTTGTGCTTCTAGTACCGACAGTGCAGCAGTATCTAACAAATTCCACAACAGAAACTAATACACAAAATCTAGTAAAGGAATGGGATAAGATTATATAAATATAACATTTTTGGACGAGCAGAGACAGAGCGGCTGAGATGCAATAGATAGTATATTATACAGTATATACATATGAGATGAGTAATGTAAGATATGTAAACATAATTAAAGTGGCATTAATAAAGTGACTAGTGTTCCACTTATTAAAGTGGCCAATGATTTCTAGTCTGTATGTAGGCAGCAGCCACTCAGTGTGAGTGATGGCTGTTTAACAGCCTGATGGCCTTGAGATACAAGCTGTTTATCAGTCTCTAAGTCCCCGCTTTGATGCACCTGTACTGACCTCGCCTTCTTGATGCAAGCGGGGTGAACAATAAGTGGCTCGGGTTGTTATTGTCCTTGATTATCTTTTTGGCCTTCCTGTGACATCGGGTGCTGTAGGTGTCTTGGAGGGCAGGTAGTTTGCCCCCGGTGATGCGTTGTGCAGACCTCACAACCCTCTGGAGAGCCTTGCGGTTGTGGGCGGTGCAGTTGCCGTACCAGGCGGTGATACAGCCTGACAGGATGCTCTCGATTATGCATCTGTAAAAGTTAGTGAGGGTTTTTGGTGACAAGCCAAATTTCTTCCCCCTCGGAGGTTGAAGAGGCATTGTTGCACCTTCTTCACCACACTGCCTGTGTGTGTGGATCATTTCAGTTTGCCTGTGATATGTAAACCGAGGAACTTAAAACTTTCCACCTTCTCCACTGCTGTCCCGTCGATGTGGATAGGGGGGTGCTCCCGTTGCTATTTCCTGAAGTCCACAATCATCTCTTTTGTTTTGCTGACATTGAGTAAGGGGTTTTTGTCCTGACACCACACTCTGAGAGTCCTCACCTCCTACCTGTAGGCTGTCTCGTCATTGTTGGTAATCAAGCCTACTACTGTTGTGTCGCCTGCAAACTTGATGATTGAGTTGGAGGCGTGCATGGCCACGCAGTGGTGGATGAACAGTGAGTACAGGAGGGGGCTGAGAACGCACCCTTGTGGGGCCCCAGTGTTGAGGATCAGCAAAGTTGATCCTCAACCTTCTGAGAGTGGCAAGTCAGGAAGTCCAGGACCCAGTTGCACAGGGTGGGGTCAAGACCCAGGGACTCAAGCTTAATGATGAGTTTGGAGGGTATTATGGTGTTGAATGCTGAGCAGTAGTCAATGTAAGCAAATTGAAGTGGCTCTAGGGTGTCAGGTAAGGTGAAGGTGATATGGTCCTTGACTAGTCTCTCAAAGCACTTCATGATGACGGAAGTGAGTGCTACGGGGCGATAGTTGTTTAGCTCAGTTATCTTTGCTTTCTTGGGAACAGGAACAATGGTGGTCCTCTTGAAGCATGTGGGGACAGCAGACTGGGATAGGGATTGATTGAATATGTCCGTAAACAAACCAGCCAGCTGTTCTGCGAATGCCCTGAGGACGCGGCTAGGGATGCCGTCTGGGCCGGCAGCCCTGCGAGGGTTAACATGTTTCAATGTCTTACTCACGTCGGCCACGGAGAAGGAGAGCACACAGGCTTTGGTAGCGGGCCTTGTCAGTGGCACTGTATTGTCCTCAAAGCTTGCGAAAAAGTTGTTAAATTTGTCTGGAAGCAAGACGTCGATGTCCGCATCGGGCCTGGTTTTTGTTTCGTAGACCCTGCCAAATACCTCTTGTGTCTGATCCGTTGAATCCACTTTGCCTCGATACTGACACTTAGCTTGTTTGATTGCCTTGTAGAGGGAATAACTACACTGTTTGTATTCGGCCACATTCCCAGTCGCCTTGCCATGATTAAATGCGGTGTTTTGCGCTTTCAGTTTTGCACGAATGCTTCCATCAATCCAATGTTTCTGGTTAGGGAAGGTTTTCATAGTCACAGTCGGTACAACATCTCCTATACACTTCCTTATGACCTCGTCGAGTCAGTATATATGTCAACGTTGTTATCTGAGGTTACCTGGAACATATCCCAGTCCACGTGATGGAAGCAATCTTGAAGCGTGGAATCTGATTGGTCAGACCAGCATTGGATAGACCTAAGCACAGGTGCGTCCTGTTTTAGTTTCTGCCTATAGGAGGGGAGCAACAAGATGGAGTCATGGTCATATTTGCCAAAAGGAGAGATGGGGAGGGCCTTGTATACATCGTGGAAGTTAGAGTAGCAGTGGTCGAGAAGTGTTACTCGCTCATGTACCGCAATCGATATGCTGCTAGAATTTAGGTAGCCTTGTTCTCAGATTATCTTTGTTAAAATCCCCAGCTACAATAAATGCAGCCTCAGGATATGTGGTTTCCAGTTTACATAAAGTCCAGTGAAGTTCCTTGATGGCCATCTTGGTATCCGCTTTCGGAGGGATATACACTGCTACTGGGCCAATGTTCTTAACCGCTAGGCTACCTGCCGTCCTAGTGTTCTGTAGAGTAGTGGACTGTAGTAGAGTGCAGAACATTATGATCTGATAAAACTGATCCTAGTTCAGAACTCCGACTCTGAAACACAAGTTGCTTTTTATAAAGCTTCTTGGCACACTGATGCGTATACAGTATGAGTTGAACCCAACTGCATGCAGCCGCAGCGCAGGATACAGGATACAGATAAACAAGACTCTCCGAACACCACTCATATCTCTGGGCACATATTCACTAAGTGTTTCAGAGTAGGAGTTCTGAACTAGGATCAGTTTCATCAGATCATAATGAATAATGTGATATTTATAAACCCTCTTAGGCCACTCTCTCCCCTATCTTAGAGATATGTACTGCAGCCCTCATCTTCCACATACAACACCCGTTCTGCCAGCCACATTCTGTTAAAGGTCCCCAAAGCACAGACATCCCTGGGTCGCTCGTTTTTTCAGTTCGCTGCAGCTAGCGACTGGAACGAGCTGCAACAAACACTCAAACTGGACAGTTTTCCCTCCATCTTTTCATTCAAAGTCTCAGTCATGGACACTCTTACTGACAGTTGTGGCTGCCTTGCGTGATGTATTGTTGTCTCTACCTTCTTGCCCTTTGTGCTGTTGTCTGTGCCCAATAATGTTTGTACCATGATGTGTTGCCGCCTTGCTATGTTGTCAGCTAGGTCTATCTTTATGTAGTGTTGTGGTGTCTCTCTTGTCGTGATGTGTGTTTTTACTATATATATATTTTGTATTTTTAAATCCTAGCCCCCGTCCCCGTAGGAGGCCTTTTGGTAGGCCGTCATTGTAAATAAGAATTTGCCTAGTTAAATAAGGTTCAAATAAAATAATCTATAAAAATATGTATTTTGGATCATAATGATCCTAAATCAGCAGTTCTACTTTGAGACGCCTTGTCAATACAGACCCTGGTCTCCACTCAGGGCTCTATTCAATCTGTATAGCAGAAGTTCAGTGTTACAGCGTGATTGAAATTTAAAGGTAATGTTAGCAGAGACTGCATTCACGGTAAACGCTACATATGTCAGCTCAATTGGAAATTACCTTTAAATTAATAACAGGCAATCTCTATCACTTCAGCCATCCAGATTGAATAGAGCCCTGAGTCTTAAAACAGGCTGGATAACTAGTATTCCATATAAAGATATACCTGAGGTATTGGCTATCTGCCATCAGGGAGAGGGAGCTATACAAATAATGTTTCCAGAACCACCAGAATGGCCTGCCAGGCTAAAGGACAGGAAGAGGAAGACTGACTCTCCATTTCTCTGTTTCCTGTAGTGTTGACACCATCCAGTACAGTAGTATAATGTTGACACCACGCAGTACAGTGTTGACACCACCCAGTACAGTGTTTAGACCACCCAGTACAGTGTTTACACCACCCAGTACAGTGTTGACACCACCCAGTACAGTGTTGACACCACACAGTACAGTAGTATAGTGTTGACACCACACAGTACAGTTGTATAGTGTTGACACCACCCAGTACAGTAGTATAGTGTTGACACCACCCAGTACAGTGGTGACACCACCCAGTACAGTGTTGACACCACCCAGTACAGTGTTGACACCACACAGTACAGTAGTATAGTGTTGACACCACCCAGTACAGTGTTGACACCACACAGTACAGTTGTATAGTGTTGACACCACCCAGTACAGTAGTATAGTGTTGACACCACACAGTACAGTGTTGACACCACACAGTACAGTACAGTAGTACAGTGTTGACACCACACAGTACAGTACAGCAGTACAGTGTTGACACCACACAGTACAGTACAGCAATACAGTGTTGACACCACACAGTACAGTAGTATAATGTTGACACCACGCAGTACAGTGTTGACACCACCCAGTACAGTGTTTAGACCACCCAGTACAGTGTTTACACCACCCAGTACATTGTTGACACCACCCAGTACAGTGTTGACACCACACAGTACAGTACAGCAGTACAGTGTTGACACCACACAGTACAGTACAGCAGTACAGTGTTGACACCACACAGTACAGTACAGCAATACAGTGTTGACACCACACAGTACAGTAGTATAATGTTGACACCACGCAGTACAGTGTTGACACCACCCAGTACAGTGTTTAGACCACCCAGTACAGTGTTTACACCACCCAGTACAGTGTTGACACCACCCAGTACAGTGTTGACAGCACACAGTACAGTAGTATAGTGTTGACACCACACAGTACAGTTGTATAGTGTTGACACCACCCAGTACAGTAGTATAGTGTTGACACCACCCAGTACAGTGGTGACACCACACAGTACAGTAGTATAGTGTTGACACCACCCAGTACAGTGTTGACACCACACAGTACAGTTGTATAGTGTTGACACCACCCAGTACAGTAGTATAGTGTTGACACCACACAGTACAGTGTTGACACCACACAGTACAGTACAGTAGTACAGTGTTGACACCACACAGTACAGTACAGCAGTACAGTGTTGACACCACACAGTACAGTACAGCAATACAGTGTTGACACCACACAGTACAGTACAGTAGTATAGTGTTGACACCACACAGTACAGTAGTACAGTGTTGACACCACACAGTACAGTAGTATAGTGTTGACAACACACAGTACAGTAGTACAGTGTTGACACCACACAGTACAGTACAGTAGTACAGTGTTGACACCACACAGTACAGTGTGTATAGTGTTGACACCACCCAGTACAGTAGTATAGTGTTGACACCACCCAGTACAGTACAGTAGTACAGTGTTGACACCACCCAGTACAGTAGTATAGTGTTGACACCACACAGTACAGTGTTGACACCACCAGTACAGTAGTATAGTGTTGACACCACACAGTACAGTGTTGACACCACCCAGTACAGTAGTACAGTGTTGACACCACCCAGTACAGTGTTGACACCGCACAGTACAGTGTTGACACCACCCAGTACAGTGTTGACACCACCCAGTACAGTAGTACAGTGTTGACACCACACAGTACAGTGTTGACAATACACAGTACAGTAGTACAGTGTTGACACCACACAGTACAGTAGTACAGTGTTGACACCACCCAGTACAGTGTTGACACCACACAGTACAGTGTTGACACCACCCAGTACAGTGTTGACACCACCCAGTACAGTAGTACAGTGTTGACACCACCCGGTACAGTGTTGGCACCACCCAGTACAGTGTTGACACCACCCAGTACAGTGTTGACACCACTCAGTACTGTGTTGACACCACCCAGTACAGTAGTACAGTGTTGACAACACACAGTACAGTAGTATAATGTTGACAACACACAGTACAGTAGTATAATGTTGACAACACACAGTACAGTAGTACAGTGTTAACACACAGTACAGTACAGTAGTACAGTGTTGACACCACACAGTACAGTGCAGTAGTAGTGTTGACACCACACAGTACAGTACAGTAGTAGTGTTGACACCACACAGTACAGTGTGTATAGTGTTGACAACACACAGTACAGTGTTGACACCACCCAGTACAGTTGTATAGTGTTGACACCACCCAGTACAGTGTTGACACCACCCAGTACAGTGTTGACACCACCCAGTGCAGTAGTATAGTGTTGGCACCACACAGTATAGTAGTATAGTGTTGACACCACCCAGTACAGTGTTGACACCACCCAGTACAGTTGTATAGTGTTGACACCACCCAGTACAGTGTTGACACCACCCAGTATAGTGTTGACACCACACAGTACAGTAGTATAGTGTTGACACCACACAGTATAGTAGTATAGTGTTGACACCACACAGTACAGTGTTGACACCACACAGTACAGTACAGCAGTACAGTGTTGACACCACACAGTACAGTACAGCAATACAGTGTTGACACCACACAGTACAGTACAGTAGTATAGTGTTGACACCACACAGTACAGTAGTACAGTGTTGACACCACACAGTACAGTAGTATAGTGTTGACAACACACAGTACAGTAGTACAGTGTTGACACCACCCAGTACAGTACAGTAGTACAGTGTTGACACCACCCAGTACAGTAGTATAGTGTTGACACCACACAGTACAGTGTTGACACCACCAGTACAGTAGTATAGTGTTGACACCACACAGTACAGTGTTGACACCACCCAGTACAGTAGTACAGTGTTGACAACACACAGTACAGTAGTACAGTGTTGACACCACCCAGTACAGTGTTGACACCGCACAGTACAGTGTTGACACCACCCAGTACAGTGTTGACACCACCCAGTACAGTAGTACAGTGTTGACACCACACAGTACAGTGTTGACAATACACAGTACAGTAGTACAGTGTTGACACCACACAGTACAGTAGTACAGTGTTGACACCACCCAGTACAGTGTTGACACCACACAGTACAGTGTTGACACCACCCAGTACAGTAGTACAGTGTTGACACCACCCAGTACAGTGTTGGCACCACCCAGTACAGTGTTGACACCACCCAGTACAGTGTTGACACCACCCAGTACAGTGTTGACACCACCCAGTACAGTAGTACAGTGTTGACAACACACAGTACAGTAGTATAATGTTGACAACACACAGTACAGTAGTATAATGTTGACAACACACAGTACAGTAGTACAGTGTTGAAAACACACAGTACAGTAGTACAGTGTTAACACACAGTACAGTGTTGACACCACCCAGTACAGTTGTATAGTGTTGACACCACCCAGTACAGTGTTGACACCACCCAGTACAGTGTTGACACCACACAGTACAGTAGTATAGTGTTGACACCACACAGTATAGTAGTATAGTGTTGACACCACACAGTACAGTGTTGACACCACACAGTACAGTACAGCAGTACAGTGTTGACACCACACAGTACAGTACAGCAATACAGTGTTGACACCACACAGTACAGTACAGTAGTATAGTGTTGACACCACACAGTACAGTAGTACAGTGTTGACACCACACAGTACAGTAGTATAGTGTTGACAACACACAGTACAGTAGTACAGTGTTGACACCACACAGTACAGTACAGTAGTACAGTGTTGACACCACACAGTACAGTGTGTATAGTGTTGACACCACCCAGTACAGTAGTATAGTGTTGACACCACCCAGTACAGTACAGTAGTACAGTGTTGACACCACCCAGTACAGTAGTATAGTGTTGACACCACACAGTACAGTGTTGACACCACCAGTACAGTAGTATAGTGTTGACACCACACAGTACAGTGTTGACACCACCCAGTACAGTAGTACAGTGTTGACAACACACAGTACAGTAGTACAGTGTTGACACCACCCAGTACAGTGTTGACACCGCACAGTACAGTGTTGACACCACCCAGTACAGTGTTGACACCACCCAGTACAGTAGTACAGTGTTGACACCACACAGTACAGTGTTGACAATACACAGTACAGTAGTACAGTGTTGACACCACCCAGTACAGTGTTGACACCACACAGTACAGTGTTGACACCACCCAGTACAGTGTTGACACCACCCAGTACAGTAGTACAGTGTTGACACCACCCAGTACAGTGTTGGCACCACCCAGTACAGTGTTGACACCACCCAGTACAGTGTTGACACCACCCAGTACAGTGTTGACACCACCCAGTACAGTAGTACAGTGTTGACAACACACAGTACAGTAGTATAATGTTGACAACACACAGTACAGTAGTATAATGTTGACAACACACAGTACAGTAGTACAGTGTTGAAAACACACAGTACAGTAGTACAGTGTTAACACACAGTACAGTACAGTAGTACAGTGTTGACACCACACAGTACAGTACAGTAGTAGTGTTGACACCACACAGTACAGTACAGTAGTAGTGTTGACACCACACAGTACAGTGTGTATAGTGTTGACAACACACAGTACAGTGTTGACACCACACAGTACAGTGTTGACACCACCCAGTACAGTTGTATAGTGTTGACACCACCCAGTACAGTGTTGACACCACCCAGTACAGTGTTGACACCACACAGTACAGTAGTATAGTGTTGACACCACACAGTATAGTAGTATAGTGTTGACACCACCCAGTACAGTGTTGACACCACACAGTACAGCAGTATAGTGTTGACACCACCCAGTAGTGTTGACACCACCCAGTACAGTGTTGACACCACACAGTACAGCAGTATAGTGTTGACACCACCCAGTAGTGTTGACACCACCCAGTACAGTGTTGACACAACTCAGTACAGTAGTATAGTGTTGACACCACCCAGTACAGTGTTGACACCACACAGTACAGCAGTATAGTGTTGACACCACCCAGTAGTGTTGACACCACCCAGTACAGTGTTGACACAACTCAGTACAGTAGTATAGTGTTGACACCACCCAGTACAGTGTTGACACCACCCAGTACAGTGTTGACACCACCAAGTACAGTAGTATTCTGTTCTGTCTACGACTATGGAACCCTGACCTGTTCACCGGACGTGCTACCTGTCACAGACCTGCTGGTTTCAACTCTCTAGAGACAGCAGGAGCGGTAGAGATACTCTTAATGATCGGCTATGAAAAGCCAACTGACATTTACTCCTGAGGTGCTGACTTGTTGCACCCTCTACAACCACTGTGATTATTAGTATTTGACCCTGCTGGTCATCTATGAACATTTGAACATCTTGGCCATGTTCTGTTATAATCTCCACCCGGCACAGCCAGAAGAGGACTGGCTACCCCTCATAGCCTGGTTCCTCTCTAGGTTTCTTCCTAGGTTACGGCCTTTCTAGGGAGTTTTTCCTAGCCACCGTGCTTCTACACCTGCATTGCTTGCTGTTTGGGGTTTTAGGCTGGGTTTCTGTACAGCACTTTGTGACATCAGCTGATGTTCGAAGGGCTAAATAAATACATTTGATTGATTGACACCACACAATAAAGTCGTTTAGTGTTGACTCCAAGACACAGTACAGAGTATTACCAACTGGACACAAACATATTGCTAAAAATATTCTCTTATCACCACAGAGGGAGGAAACAGAGTAGCAGATGTGAGGGAGGGAGAAGGGGGGGGGGGGGGGGGTGGCATAAGGGGAAGGTTGGGGGAGGTCAAAGCTACATGGGGGGGGGGGGGGGGGGGGGGTAGACAACGACTTCAGGAAGGAATGTTGAAAAGCCTAACTCTCTTTTGTTCCCATGTATTTCTAAGTAACAGATCAGCTGCGTTAAAACACTAAGCAGCAATGTTACTGTGTTACTGCAGGCTGAAAGTAGTTCTCTCTCAGGAGCGGAGAGCTCTGCCCACAAACTACAGCTCTGCTTGTATTTGCTTCAAAATCAGTCAACGTCTTTCAAATACCCTCTGGAGCCAAAAGCCCACATTCTCTTCCAAAAACTGACTCTCTCTCTCTCTCTCTCTAGGAGAGACAGACACAAGCAATTCCACCCCCTCCACCCACACACACACACACACACACACACACACACAATCTCTCTCTCAGATTCCAACTGCTGATTCATGTTTGGACATACACTGTAAATCTACCAAAGAAAGGTCTGTTAATCACTTGAATATATGAAGTTTAAAGGAACATAATTCATGAAATATGCTGTCTAGTGCAGGGTTCAATCAGGACTCGCTCACTAGGAAAACAACAATACCAAAGGCTGGCCCTAAGGTAATCTACCACAGGTCCTATAGAAGGTTCAATCAGGACTCACTCACTAGGAAAACAACAATACCAAAGGCTGGCCCTAAGGTAATCTACCACAGGTCCTATAGAGGGTTCAATCAGGACTCGCTCACTAGGAACACTAAAATACCAAAGGCTGGCCCTAAGGTAATCTACCACAGGTCCTATAGAGGGTTCAATCAGGACTCACTCACTAGGAACACTACAATACCAGAGGCCCTAAGGTAATCTACCACAGGTCCTACAGAGGGTTCAATCAGGACTCACTCACTAGGAACACTACAATACCTGGCCCTAAGGTAATCTACCACAGGTCCTACAGAGGGTTCAATCAGGACTCGTTGTGGATGAGATTTAGAATGGGCCAATGGTTAGAAGTGTGTAGTGAGGATGATCCTGAAATGTCATTAAGTTTGTTTATGAAATGATTTATGAGTACAGCTGATAAGCACGCCCCTTTAAGAAATGATTTATGAGTACAGCTGATAAGCACGCCCCTTTAAGAAATGATTTATGAGTACAGCTGATAAGCACGCCCCTTTAAGAAATGATTTATGAGTACAGCTGATAAACCTGCCCCTTTAAGAAATGATTTATGAGTACAGCTGATAAGCCTGCCCCTTTAAGAAATGATTTATGAGTACAGCTGATAAGCACGCCCCTTTAAGAAATGATTTATGAGTACAGCTGATAAACCTGCCCCTTTAAGAAATGATTTATGAGTACAGCTGATAAGCACGCCCCTTTAAGAAATGATTTATAAGTATAGCTGATTGGCACGCCCCTTTAAGAAAATGCACGGTGAGGTTAAACGGTGCCCCCATGGATTGATGACGAGCTGAGAAATGTAAGGATTCAATGGCATGATGCCAAAAAAGTAGCAGATAAATCTGGCACTGTGTTTGATAAGCAAAGTTATTGTAAATGAAGAAATCTTGTGACCAATCTAAAGAAAGAAGTAGGGATTCGATCAGCACAAAACTGATGAAGTGAAGGATGATGGGGAAAAAGCTGTGGAGAACGTTGAACACTATTATGGGTAGGAATTCAAACATGTCCACCTCTTTTGTTGAATCAGAGGGTATATTTATTACAAAACCACACAACATCGCAAACTACTTTAATTAATATTTTACAGGCAAAGTGGACAAGTTGAGGAATGCTATGATTCCAACTGATGGCTCCATGTCATTATACCCTTATAAAAGATTGTATCATGGAGGAGAGGCAATGCAGGTTTGTTTTTCATCAAGTAGAAAGGGCAGAGGTAGAAAGGACGCTGTTGTCTCTTTCGGATGACAAGTCACCTGGTACAGATAATCTAGACACCAAATTGTTTAGAGTTACAGCTAATCAAATATCTACCCCAATCTCTCATATTTTTAATAAGTGCTTGATGTGGTGTGCCCAGAAGTCTGGAAAGAGTCAAAGGTTATTCCACTACCTAAGTATAAAAAAATCTGCATTCCCTGGTCCTAATAGCTATAAACGTGTTGCCTGTGTTAAGTAAATTATTGAAAAAAAATGCATCTGTACAAATCTGTGTTACTGTGATGTCACACTGTGGTATGTCACCCAGTAGATATGGGAGTTTATCCAACTTGTTTTCAAATTATTTGTGTGTCTGTGTAATCTGAGGGAAATATGTGTCTCTAATATGGTCATACATTGGGCAGGAGGTTAGGAAGTGCAGCTCAGTGTCCACCTCATTTTGTGGGCAGTGTGCACATAGCCTGTCTTCTCTTGAGAGCCAAGTCTTCCTACGGTGGCCTTTCTCAATAGCAAGACTATGCTCACTGAGTCTGTACATAATCACAGATTGTTTTTCATTTGGGGTCAGTCACAGTGGCCGCTGTGTACTCTCTGTTTAGGGCCAAGTAGCATTCTAGTTTGCTCGTTTTTTCTTTTGTTAATTCTTTCCAATGTGTCAAGTAATTCTCTTTTTGTTTTCTCATGATTTGGTTGGGTCTAATTGTGTTGCTGTCCTGGGTCTCTGTGGGTTGTGTTTGTGAACAGAGCCCCAGGACCAGCTTGCTTAGGGGACTCTTCTCCAGGTTCATCTCTCTGTAGGTGATGGCTTTGTTATGGAAGGTTTGCGAATAGCTTCCTTTTAGGTGGTTGTAGAATTTAACAGCTCTTTTCTGGATTTTGATAATTAGTGGGGATCGGCCTAATTCTGCTCTGCATGTATTAGTTGGTGTGTCTAATTTGATGTTCCTTTTGATGGCGTAGAAGGCCCTTCTTGCCTTGTCTCTCAGATCGTTCACAGCTTTGTGGAAGTTACCTGTGCCGCTGATGTTTAGGCTGAGGTATGTATAGTTTCTTGTGTGCTCTAGAGCAGTGGTTCCCAAACTGTTTATAGTCCCGTTCCCCTTCAAACATTCAACCTCCAGCTGCGTACGCCCTCGAGCACCAGGGTCAGCTGTACCCCCTCTAGCACCAGGGTCAGCTGTACCCCCTCTAGCATCAGGGTCAGCTGTACCCCCTCTAGCACCAGGGTCAGCTGTACCCCCTCTAGCACCAGGATCAGCTGTACCCCCTCTAGCACCAGGGTCAGCTGTACCCCCTCTAGCACCAGGGTCAGCTGTACGCCCTCTAGCACCAGGGTCAGCTGTACGCCCTCTAGCACCAGGGTCAGCTGTCTACCCCTCTAGCACCAGGGTCAGCGCACTCTCAAATGTTGTTTTTTGCCTTCATTGTAAGCCTGCCACACACACACACTATACAATACATTTATTAAACATAAGAATGCGTGTGAGTTTTTGTCACAACCCGGCTCGTGGGAAGTGATAGAGCTCTTATAGGACCAGGGCACAAATAATAATATAATAATAATCAATAATTTTGTTCTTTATTTAACCATCTTACATATAAAACCTTATTTGTTCATCAACAATTGTGAATAAGTGAATTAACACAGGTTAAGGGATTGCTTGAAAAGTCTGCAATGTTGGGTTGTATTGGAGAGTCTCAGTTTTAAATAATTTTCCACACACCGTCTGTGCCTGTATTTAGTGTTCATGCTAGTGAGGGCCGAGACTCCACTCTCACATAGGTACGTGGTTGCAAAGGGCATCAGTGTCTTAACAGCGCGATTTGCCAAGGCAAGAAACTCTGAGCGCAGCCGTATCTAGAAATCTGGCAGTGGCTTCTGATTAAATACAATTTTCACAGAAATGCTTGTTGCAATTTCGATGAGGCTCTCTGGTTCAGATATCGGTAAGTGGACTGGAGGCAGGGCATGAAAAGGATAACGAATCCAGTTGTTTGTGTCGTCTGTTTCGGGAAAGTACCTGTGTAATTGCGCACTCAGCTCACTCAGGTGCTTCGCTATATCACATTTGTGACTCAATTCAGGAAACGACATGTCACGACTTTACAGCCTTTAGAACATATAGATTTTTATTTTCAAAATGCATTTTTTGGCAGAAATGCCTTCACGGACATGGCAACTTTCATGCGCCTTAATATCAAACCTGTATGTCATCTGTAAATACGAATAAAATAGTTGAATTACATGCCTAGTTGGTTTAGCCACAGAAAAAGTGAGCAACCTTCCCACTAACCATGATTGGCTGAGATAAAGAGTGCGGTCCACAATCATCTCCTTTGTCTTGATTACGTTGAGGGACAGGATGTTATTATGGCACCTTCCGGCCAGGTCTCTGACCTCCTCCCTATAGGCTGTCTCGTCATTCTCACATCGGTGTTCCTTTTGTCCAGGTGGGAAAGGGCAGTGTGGAGTGCAGTAGAGATTGCATCATCTGTGGATCTGTTTGAAGCAGCATGCAAATTAGAGTGGGTCTAGGGTTTCTGGGATAATGGTGTTGATGTGAGACATGTCCAGCCTTTCAAAGCACTTTGTGGCTATGGACGTGAGTGCTATGGGTCTGTAGTCATTTAGGCAGGTTACCTTAGTGTTCTAGGGCACAGGGACTATGGTAGTCTGCTTGAAACATGTTGGTATTACAGACTCAATCAGGGACATATTGAAAATGTCAGTGAAGACACCTGCCAGTTGGTCAGCACATGCCCGGAGCACACGTCCTGGTAATCCGTCTGGCCCTGCAGCCTTGTGAATGTTGACCTGTTTAAAGGTCTTACTCACGTTGGCTACGTAGAGCGTGATCACACAGTCATCCAGAACAACTGATAGTCTCATGCATGCATCAGTGTTGCTTGCCTCGAAGCGAGCAGAGAAGTGATTTAGCTCGTCTGCTAGGCTCACATCATTGGGCAGCTAGCGGCTGGGCTTCCCTTTGTAGTCTGTAAAAGTTTGCAGGCCCTGCCACATCCAAAGAGTGTCAGAACCGTTGTAGTACGATTCAATCTTAGTCCTGTATTGGTGCTTTGCCTGTTTGATGGTTCGTCTGAGGACGTAGCAGGATTTCTTATAAGCTTCCGGGTTAGAGTCCCCTTCCTTGAAGGCGCCAGCTCTACCCTTTAGCTCAGTACGGATGTTGCCTGTTATCCATGGTTTCTGGTTGGGGTATGTACGTACTGTTACTGTGGGTACGACGTCAACGATGCTTTTATTGATGAAGCCAGTGACTGATGTCAGTAACTCTTGTCAGTAACTCTTGTCAGTAACTCTTGTCAGTAACTCTTGTCAATAACAGTAACTCTTGTCAGTAACTCTTGTCAGTAACTCTTGTCAATAACAGTAACTCTTGTCAGTAACAGTAACTCTTGTCAGTAACTCTTGTCAGTAGCTCTTGTCAGTAGCTCTTGTCAGTAGCTCTTGTCAGTAGCTCTTGTCAGTAGCTCTTGTCAGTAACTCTTGTCAGTAACAGTAACTCTTGTCAGTAACAGTAACTCTTGTCAGTAACTCTTGTCAGTAGCTCTTGTCTGTAACTCTTGTCAGTAACTCTTGTCAGTAGCTCTTGTCAGTAACTCTTGTCAATAACAGTAACTCTTGTCAGTAACTCTTGTCAGTAGCTCTTGTCAATAACTCTTGTCAATAACAGTAGCTCTTGTCAGTAACTCTTGTCAGTAACTCTTGTCAGTAACTCTTGTCAGTAGCACTTGTCAGTAACTTGTCAGTAGCTCTTGTCTGTAACTCTTGTCAGTAACTCTTGTCAGTAGCTCTTGTCAGTAACTCTTGTCAGTAACTCTTGTCAATAACAGTAACTCTTGTCAATAACAATAGCTCTTGTCAATAACTCTTGTCAGTAACTATTGTCAGTAACTCTTGTCAGTAGCTCTTGTCAGTAGCTCTTGTCATTAGCTCTTGTCATTAGCTCTTGTCAGTAACTCTTGTCAGTAACTCTTGTCAGTAACTCTTGTCAATAACTCTTGTCAATAACAGTAACTCTTGTCAGTAACAGTAACTCTTGTCATTAGCTCTTGTCAGTAACTCTTGTCAGTAACTCTTGTCAGTAGCTCTTGTCAGTAACTTGTCAGTAGCTCTTGTCAGTAACTCTTGTCAATAACAGTAACTCTTGTCAGTAACTCTTGTCAGTAACTCTTGTCAGTAACTCTTGTCAGTAACTCTTGTCAGTAACTCTTGTCAATAACAGTAGCTCTTGTCAGTAACTCTTGTCAGTAACTCTTGTCAATAACAGTAACTCTTGTCAGTAACTCTTGTCAGTAACTCTTGTCAGTAACTCTTGTCAGTAACTCTTGTCAGTAACAGTAACTCTTGTCAGTAACAGTAGCTCTTGTCAGTAGCTCTTGTCAGTAAATGTCAGAACCCTTTCCATGAAGTCTCAGCTAAACCCGAGTATAAACTGGCCTGACAAGCTGCTATATACATACAGGTTTACGAGGGAATAGAAAGACAGACAGAGTCTAATGATGGCTTTAAATACTGGGCAGAGAGGGCGGCAGGGTAGCCTAGTGGTTAGAGCGTTGGACTAGTAACCGGAAGGTTGCAAGTTCAAACCCCTGAGCTGACAAGCTGCTAAATACATACAGGTTTACGAGGGAATAGAAAGACAGATGATGGATTTAAATACTGGGCAGAGATTACATCAGTGGATGTCCTGAAGATAAATTAACAAATATCAGCTGGACAAAGAAATGGTGGACTGTAAACAAGTGACTAATAATCAATGCAATGGTGGACTGTAAACAAGTTACTAATAATCAATGCAATGCTATCAATCTCTGCACCTACAGTATAAAGGTTTGTCCATTTTTTACAGCCACAGAACTAACAAACACAATGTACCACAGCGTTTTGGAATAACAATGTACTTGGTGTTTCCGGAATAACAACAGACATTAATGGACTTGGTGTTTACGGAATAACAACAGACATTAATGGACTTGGTGTTTACGGAATAACAACAGACACGAATGGACTTGGTGTTTACGGAATAACAACAGACACGAATGGACTTGGTGTTTACGGAATAACAACAGACACGAATGGACTTGGTGTTTACGGAATAACAACAGACACGGATGGACTTGGAGGTTAAAGTTACTGATAAAACAGATACTATTACCATCAAGGACAAAGCAGCACAAATCAATGCAATCAATTCCATCTAAAAAAGTCAAATCAACTCCAGCTTTAGTTTGTTATTATATAACACCCATTTTTGGACTTGGGACGTTCAAGACAAAGAAAGTGGCAGATTTCATCGCCTTCCAATCACTCGCCTGCACCTGCAGTTAAAAACTCCCAATCTGTTGTTTACAGCCCCAGAGCACACAGAACACATGAAGGTCATATGATGTGTTAAACCAACACTGAGGGGAACTAAGATGGCTGCCGGCCATGTAACTGGGAACAAAGAGCTTATTCACCAAGGCAGCATGTCTCCTCTAGAGCAGGAACACTAGGTCACCGCTGACCTTTACTGCAGATAATAATATATTGGACGAGACACAAATTGCACTCTATTCCCTATATAGTGCACTACTTTAGACCAGAGCCCAATAGAACCCTATTCCCTATATAGTGCACTACTTTAGACCAGAGCCCTATGGAACCCTATTCCCTATATAGTGCACTACTTTAGACCAGAGCCCAATAGAACCCTATTCCCTATATAGTGCACTACTTTAGACCAGAGCCCTATGGAACCCTATTCCCTATATAGTGCACTACTTTAGACCAGAGCCCTATGGAACCCTATTCCCTATATAGTGCACTACTTTCGACCAGAGAAGTAGTGACCTGGGCCCATTGGTTGATGGTATTCACATGGAACTGCAGTAGCCTCCCTCCCATTGGCCACAAACTGGTTGAATCAACATTGTTTCTGCAGTAGCCTCCCTCCCATTGGCCACAAACTGGTTGAATCAACATTGTTTCTGCAGTAGCCTCCCTCCCATTGGCCACAAACTGGTTGAATCAACATTGTTTCTGCAGTAGCCTCCCTCCCATTGGCCACAAACTGGTTGAATCAACATTGTTTCTGCAGTAGCCTCCCTCCCATTGGCCACAAACTGGTTGAATCAACATTGTTTCTGCAGTAGCCTCCCTCCCATTGGCCACACACTGGTTGAATCAACATTGTTTCTGCAGTAGCCTCCCTCCCATTGGCCACAAACTGGTTGAATCAACATTGTTTCTGCAGTAGCCTCCCTCCCATTGGCCACAAACTGGTTGAATCAACATTGTTTCTGCAGTAGCCTCCCTCCCATTGGCCACACACTGGTTGAATCAACATTGTTTCTGCAGTAGCCTCCCTCCCATTGGCCACAAACTGGTTGAATCAACATTGTTTCTGCAGTAGCCTCCCTCCCATTGGCCACAAACTGGTTGAATCAACATTGTTTCTGCAGTAGCCTCCCTCCCATTGGCCACAAACTGGTTGAATCAACATTGTTTCTGCAGTAGCCTCCCTCCCATTGGCCACAAACTGGTTGAATCAACATTGTTTCTGCAGTAGCCTCCCTCCCATTGGCCACAAACTGGTTGAATCAACATTGTTTCTGCAGTAGCCTCCCTCCCATTGGCCACAAACTGGTTGAATCAACATTGTTTCTGCAGTAGCCTCCCTCCCATTGGCCACAAACTGGTTGAATCAACATCGTTTCTGCAGTAGCCTCCCTCCCATTGGCCACAAACTGGTTGAATCAACATTGTTTCTGCAGTAGCCTCCCTCCCATTGGCCACAAACTGGTTGAATCAACATTGTTTCTGCAGTAGCCTCCCTCCCATTGGCCACAAACTGGTTGAATCAGCGTTGGTTCATTGTAATTTGTCAATGTATTGTCACATGGAATCTATGTGGAAAATACATTGGATTTGAAAAAGTTATCACATTTTATTTTTTAGCAAATCTGTGAAGGGTTGTGGCAGCGTACTCACTCTACAGTCTAAAATACCTGTCTGCCCTGCCCTGCCTCAGACCAGAACTGGCTAGCTTAACACACCTGTCTGCCCTGCCCTGCCTCAGACCAGACCTGGCTAGCTTAACACACCTGTCTGCCCTGCCTCAGACCAGACCTGGCTAGCCTAACACACCTGTCTGCCCTGCCTCAGACCAGACCTGGCTAGCCTAACACACCTGTCTGCCCTGCCTCAGACCAGACCTGGCTAGCCTAACACACCTGTCTGCCCTGCCTCTGACCAGACCTGGCTAGCCTAACACACCTGTCTGCCCTGCCTCAGACCAGACCTGGCTAGCCTAACACACCTGGTCCAAAACCCTAGCTGCCTCAGTCAGAAGGACACAAGCTGTTCACAGACAGGAGTGAAGCCGTCTCACCAGAAAAAAAACAGAGAAAGTGGTTCAGAATTCACACCTGTATGAGCAAGGTTAGGAGGTTCCATAAATGGTGTGGCGTTAAGGACAGACTAGACCAGTCTGCCAATAAAATAAATAGTAGCGGCCATTGTGGTGTTTTAGAGGGACAGTGATATAAGGAGTTGTACCACTCTGTCAGCACACATTAAGTTGCCTGCCTGCCTGCCTGCCTGCCTGCCTCTCCCTCTCTCCCTGGCCCTGAAAGAACTTCATTGGACTCTATGCAAACTGGAAACCACATATCCTGAGGCTGCATTCATTGTAGCTGGAGATTTTAACAAGGCTAATCTGAAAACAAGACTCCCTAAATTGTATCAGCATATCGATTGCACAACCAGAGCTGATAAAACCCTAGATCATTGTTATTCAAACTTCCGCGATGCATATAAGGCCCTCCCCCACCCTCCTTTCGGAAAAGCTGACCACGACTCCATTTTGTTGCTCCCAGCCTACAGACAGAAACTAAAACAAGAAGCTCCCACGCTCAGGTCTGTTCAATACTGGTCCGACCAATCTGATTCCACGCTTCAAGACTGCTTCAATCACGTGGATTGGGATATGTTCCATATTGCATCAGACAACAACATTGACAAAAACGCTGATTCGGTGAGAGAGTTAATTAGAAAGTGAATTGACGATGTCGTACCCATAGCAATGATTAAAACATTCCCAAACCAGAAACCGTGGATTGATAGCAGCATTCGCGTGAAACTGAAAGTGCGAAACACTGCTTTTAACCAGGGTAAGGTGACCAGAAACATGACCGAATACAAACAGTTTAGCTATTCCCTCCGCAAGGCAATCAAACAAGCTAAGTAGAGTCGCAACTCAACGGCTCAGACACAAGAGGTATGTGGCAGGGTCTACAGTCAATCACGGATTACAAAAAGAAAACCAGCCCCGTCGTGGACCAGGATACCGTAGCACTCAATTCCGTCATCATGAAGTGCTTTGAGAGACTAGTCAAGGACAATATCACCTCAACCCTACCTGACACCCAAGACCCACTCCAATTTGCTTACCGCCCAAATAGGTCCACAGACGACGCAATCGCAACCACACTGCACACTGCCCTAACCCATCTGGACAAGAGGAATACCTATGTGAGAATGCTGTTCATCGACTACAGCTCAGCATTTAACACCATAGTACCCTCCAAACTCGTCATCAAGCTTGATACCCTGGGTCTCGACCCCGCCCTGTGCAACTGGGTACTGGACTTCCTGACGGGCCGCCCCCAGGTGGTGAGGGTAGGTAACAACATCTCCACCCCGCTGATCCTCAACACTGCGGGCCACAAGGGTGCTTCTGAGCCCTCTCCTGTACTCCCTGTTCACCGACGACTGCGTGGCCATGCACCCCTCCAACTCAATCATTACGTTTGCGAACGACACTACAGTATTTAGGCTTGATTACCAACAATGACGAGACGGCCTACAGGGAGGAGGTGAGGGCCCTCGGAGTGTGGTGTCAGGAAAATAACCTCACACTCAGCGTCAACAAAACTAAGGAGATGATTGTGGACTTCAGGAAACAGCAGAGGGAACACCCCCCTATCCACATCGATGGGACAGTAGAGGAGAGGGTAGTAAGTTTTAAGTTCCTCGGCGTACACATCACGGACAAACTGAATTGGTCCAACCACACAGACAGCGTAGTGAAGAAGGTGCATCAGCGCCTCTTCAACCTCAGGAGGCTGAAGAAATTTGGCTTGTCACCAAAAGCACTCACAAACTTCTACAGATGCACAATAGAGAGCATCCTGTCGGGCTGTATCACAGCTTGGTATGGCAGCTCCTCCGTCCACAACCGTAAGGCTCTCCAGAGGGTAGTGAGGTCTGCACAACGCATCACCGGGGGAAAACTACCTGCCCTTCAGGACAGCTACAGCACCCGATGTCACAGGATGGCCAAAAAGATCATCAAGTACAACAACCACCCGAGCCACTGCCTGTTTATCCCGCTATCATCCAGAAGGCGAGGTCAAAGCTGGGTCCGAGAGACTGAAAAACAGCTTCTATCTCAAGGCCATCAGACTGTTAAACAGCCACCACTAACATTGAGTGGCTGCTGCCAATACACTGACTCAACTCCAGCCACTTTAATAATGGAAATTGATGTAAAAATATATCACTAGCTACTTTAAACAATGCTACTTAATATAATGTTTACATATCCTACATTACTCATCTCATATGTATATGTATATGCTGTACTCTATACCATCTACTGCATCTTGCCATCTTTATGTAATGTATCACTAGCCACTTTAAACAATGGCACTTTTATATGTATCTTGCCTATGCCGTTCTGTACCATCACTCATTCATATATCTTTATGTACATATTCTTTATCCCTTTACACTTGTGTGTATAAGGTAGTAGTTTTGGAATTGTTAGGTTAGATTACTCGTTGGTTATTACTGCATTGTCGGAACTAGAAGCACAAGCATTTCGCTACACTCGCATTAACATCATGTGACCATTAACATCTGCTAACCATGTGTATGTGACCATTAACATCTGCTAACCATGTGTATGTGACCATTAACATCTGCTAACCATGTGTATGTGACCATTAACATCTGCTAAACAGGTGTATGTGACCAATAACATCTGCTAACCATGTGTATGTAACCATTAACATCTGCTAACCATGTGTATGTGACCATTAACATCTGCTAACCATGTGTATGTGACCATTAACATCTGCTAACCATGTGTATGTGACCATTAACATCTGCTAACCATGTGTATGTGACCATTAACATCTGCTAACCATGTGTATGTGACCATTAACATCTGCTAACCATGTGATCAATAACATTTGCTAACCATGTGTATGTGACCATTAACATCTGCTAACCATGTGTATGTGACCATTAACATCTGCTAACCATGTGACCAATAATATCTACTAACCATGTGACCATTAACATCTGCTAACCATGTGACCAATAACATCTGCTAACCATGTGACCAATAACATCTGCTAACCATGTGACCAATAACATCTGCTAACCATGTGTATGTGACCAATAAAATTTGATTTGATTATAGAGAGGTTATGACTATTAAACTAAACAGAGTCAAAGCCAGGACTGGGAGAGGGAGGGGAGGAGGAGGGAGGAGGAGAGGGGAGGAGGAGGGAGGAGGAGAGGGGAGGAGGAGGGAGGAAGAGGGAGGAGGAGAGGGGAGGAGGGAGAAGGAGAGGGGAGGAGGAGGGAGGAGGAGAGGGGAGGAGGGAGAGGGAGGGGAGGGGAGGAGGAGGGAGGAGGAGATGAAGTTCTGGGAGGAGGGAGAAGGAGAGGGGAGGAGGGAGAGGGAGGGGAGGAGGAGGGAGGAGGAGAGGGGAGGAGGGAGAAGGAGAGGGGAGGAGGGAGAAGGAGAGGGGAGGAGGGAGAAGGAGAGGGGAGGAGGAGGGAGGAGGAGAGGGGAGGTGAAGTTCTGGGAGGAGGGAGAAGGAGAGGGGAGGAGGAGGGAGGAGGAGAGGGGAGGAGGGAGAGGGAGGGGAGGAGGAGGGAGGAGGAGAGGGGAGGAGGGAGAAGGAGAGGGGAGGAGGAGGGAGGAGGAGAGGGGAGGAGGGAGAGGGAGGGGAGGAGGAAGGAGAGGGAGAGGGGAGGAGGAGGGAGGAGGAGAGGGGAGGTGAAGTTCTGGGAGGAGGGAGAGGGGAGGAGGAGGGAGGAGGAGAGGGGAGGAGAAGTTCTGGGAGGAGGGAGAAGGAGAGGGGTCTCATAGACTAGGGCAGGGATCCAAGCAAACACAGGAATGTCGTTGCCACGGGAACAAGGTCTACTCTGAAATTATCCAGTGCACTTTACTACCATCCCCTGGAGCGAAGAGTTTCTCTCTCTCTCTCTCGCTCTGACACGCTCTCTCTATTTCTCTCTCTCTCTATCACTATCTCACTAAATTCAATTCAGATGGCTTTATTGGCATGGGAAACATATGCTTACATTGCCAAAGCAAACAAAAAAAAAACAATTATTGAACTTATAAAGGCTTTAAAATGATAAAGACTTTTCAAATGCTCAGTTATTATCAGTTATGCAGTTTTCACTATTTGAATATAGTTGTAAAATAAATAGTAGCGGAATATAAGTAAACAGATGAATATAGTGGAGCAGGTTGAGAGTTTCAAGTTCCTTGGTGTCCACATCACCAACAAACTAACATGGTCCAAGTACACCAAGAGAGTTGTGAAGACGGGCACGACAAAACCTATTCCCCCTCAGGAGACTGAAAAGATTTGGCATGGGTCTTCAGATCCTCAAAAGGTTCTACAGCTGCACCATCGAGAGAATCCTGACTGGTTGCATCACTGCCTGGTATGGCAACTGCTCGGCCTCCGACCGCAAGGCACTTCAGAGGGTAGTGCGTACGGCCCAGTACATCACTGGGGCTAAGATGCCTGCCATCCAGGACCTCTATACCAGGCCGTGTCAGAGGAAGGCACGAAAAATTGTCAAAGACTCCAGCCACCCCAGTCTTAAACTGTTCTCTCTGCTACCGCACGGCAAGCGGTTCCGGAGCGCCAAGTCTAGGACAAAAATAATTCTCAACGGTATCTACCCCCAAGGCATAAGACTCCTGAACATCTAATCAAATGGCTGCCCTCCCCCTTCTACTTCTGCTGCTACTCTCTGTTATTATCTATGCACAGTTACTTTAATAACTCTACCTACATGTACACATTGACTCTGTACCGGTACCCCATGTTTATAACCTCCAAATTGACTTGGTACCGGTACCCCCAGTATATCGCCTAAACTTTGACTCTGTACCGTAACACCCTGTATATAGCCTCCACATTGACTCTGTACCGGTACCCACTGTATATAGCCTCCACATTGACTCTGTACCGGTACCCCCTGTATATAGCCTCCACACTGACTCTGTATCGTAACACCCTGTATATAGCCTCCACATTGACTCTGTATCGTAATACCCTGTATATAGCCTCCACATTGACTCTGTACCGGTACCCCCCTGTACATAGCCTCCACATTGACTCTGTACCGTAACACCCTGTATATAGCCTCCACATTGACTTGGTACCGGTACACCCTGTATATAGCCTCCACATTGACTCTGTACCAGTACCCCCTGTATATAGCCTCCACATTGACTCTGTATCGTAATACCCTGTATATAGCCTCCACATTGACTCTGTACCGGTACACCCTGTATATAGCCTCCACCTTGACTCTGTACCGTAATACCCTGTATATAGCCTCCACACTGACTCTATATCGTAACACCCTGTATATAGCCTCCACATTGACTCTGTACCGTAATACCCTGTATATAGCCTCCACATTGACTCTGTACCGTAACACCCTGTATATAGCCTCCACATTGACTCTGTATCGTAACACCCTGTATATAGCCTCCACCTTGACTCGGTATCGTAACACCCTGTATATAGCCTCCACATTGACTCTGTACCGTAATACCCTGTATATAGCCTCCACATTGACTCTGTACCGTAATACCCTGTATATAGCCTCCACATTGACTCTGTATCGTAACACCCTGTATATAGCCTCCACATTGACTCTGTATCGTAACACCCTGTATATAGCACCGCTATTGTTATTTTACTGCTGCTTTTTAATTATTTGGTTAAGGGCTCCCTCTCTCTCTCACTCACTCCCTCTCTCACTCCCTCTCTCTCTCACTCCCTCTCTCTCTCACTCCCTCTCACACTACCTCTCTATCTCCCTCCCTCCCTCCCTCTTATGAACAGTCCTCCCTTCAGCAGCCTCCTGTGCTCAGTCCCTCATCCACAGAGCTGGATTTTCCTCCAGGCTTCAGGGAGAAGGAGAAGGAGAGGGGGGTAGGGAGAAGGAGAGGGGGAGGGAGAAGGAGAGGGGGAGGGAGAAGGAGAGGGGGAGGGAGAAGGAGAGGGGGCTAGGGAGGAGAGGGGAGGAGGGAAAATGAGAGGGAGGAGGGAGGAGGAGAGGAGGGAGAAGGAGAAGAAAATGGGAGGAGGGTGAAAGAGAGGGAAGGAGGGAGGAGGAATGGGGAGGAGGGAGAAAGAGAGGAGTAAGAAGCAGAAGAAAATGGGAGGAGGGAGAAAGAGAGGGAAGGAGGGAGGAGGAAAGGGGAGGAGGGAGAAGGAGAGGGGAGGTGAAGTTCTGGGTCTCATAGGCTAGGGCAGGGATCCAAGCAAACACAGGAATGTCGTTGCCACGGGAACAAGGTCTACTCCGAAATGATCCAGTGCTCTTTACTACCATCCCCTGGAGCGAAGAGTTTCTCTCTCTCTCTCTCTCTCGCTCTGACACGCTCTCTCTATTTCTTCTCTCATTACATTTCTCTCTATTGCTCTCTCTCTCAATTCAATTCAAAGGGGCTTTATTGGCATGGGAAACGTTTACATTGCCAAAGAAAATGGACAAAAAAATAAATAAAATGGGATTATTCAAGTTGTAGTAAGAATAGTAGGGGAAGATATGCTAACAGAAAAATATTGATTGTTTTTACAATGTTTTTTCTTCTAGGGGGTAAATATATATTTTATTATATACTTTCCTTAATTAGGTTCCCCTAACCCTAATTTGAGGTAGCTAATGGACAACAACACTTCTAAAACAGGCTTTTCTCTCTCTCTCTCTCTCTCTCTCTCTCTCTCTCTCTCTCTCTCTCTCTCTCTCTGACAGAGTTAGGGGTAAAGCTGGACGGGCTTTCATCAAGTTGACTAACGGTCTGCAATCAGGTTTTTCTCCTCTATACAAATGTCTGGGAGCTGTGGGCTGTTTTCCATACTGGAGGAGATACAGTATACTGAGCTGATGGAACTACTAGTAAGTAAACAGCCCCAATGTGCATTTCCATTTGCCAAGTTTGTTATAGAACTACAGTACAGCAGACTGTATCATAGTATATAGAACTACAGTATGGCAGACTGTATCATAGTGTATATATAACTACAGTCTGCTATACTGTAGTTATATATACACTATCATAGTATATAGAACTACAGTATAGCAGACTATATCATAGTATATAGAACTACAGTATAGCAGAATGTATCATCTATTATAGAACTACAGCATAGCAGACTGTATCATCTATTATATAACTAATCTAATATAGAACTACAGCATAGCAGACTATCATCTATTATAGAACTAATCTAATATAGAACTACAGTATAGCAGACTGTATCATCTATTATAGAACTACAGTATAGCAGACTGTATCATCTAATATAGAACTACAGTATAGCAGACTGTATCATCTAATATCGGACTACAGTATAGCAGACTGTATCATCTAATATCGGACTACAGTATAGCAGACTGTATCATCTATTATATAACTAATCTAATATAGAACTACAGCATCGCAGACTATCATCTATTATAGAACTAATCTAATATAGAACTACAGTATAGCAGACTGTATCATCTATTATAGAACTACAGTATAGCAGACTGTATAATCTAATATAGAACTACAGTATAGCAGACTGTGTCATCTATTAAAGATCTACAGTATAGCAGACTGTATCATCTAATATAGAACTACAGTATAGCAGACTGTATCATCTAATATAAACTACAGTATAGCAGACTGTATCATCTAATATAGAACTACAGTATAGCAGACTGTGTATATTGTCTATTATAGAAGTACAGTATAGCAGACTGTGTATATTGTCTATTATAGAACTACAGTATAGCAGACTGTATCATCTATTATAGAACTACAGTATAGCAGACTGTATCATCTATTATATAACTACAGTACAGCAGACTGTATCATCTAATATAGAACTACAGTATAGCAGACTATATCATAGCATATAGATCTACAGTATAAAAGGCTGTATCATCTAATATAGAACTACAGTATAGCAGACTGTGTATATTGTCTATTATAGAACTACAGTATAGCAGACTGTATCATCTATTATAGAACTACAGTATAGCAGACTGTATCATCTATTATAGAACTACAGTATAGCAGACTGTATCATCTATTATAGAACTACAGTATAGCAGACTGTATCATAGTATATAGAACTACAGTATAGCAGACTGTATCATAGTATATAGAACTACAGTATAGCAGACTGTATCATAGTATCTAGAACTACAGTATAGCAGACTGTATAATAGTATATAGAACTACAGTATAGCAGACTGTATCATAGTATCTAGAACTACAGTATAGCAGACTGTATCATAGTATATAGAACTACAGTACAGCAGACTGTATCATAGTATATAGAACTACAGTATAGCAGACTGTATCATAGTATATGGAACTACAGTATAGCAGACTGTATCAAAGTATATAGAACTACAGTATAGCAGACTGTATCATAGTATATGGAACTACAGTATAGCAGACTGTATCATAGTATATAGAACTACAGTATAGCAGACTGTATCATCTAATATAGAACTACAGTACAGCAGACTGTATCATAGTATATAGATCTATAGTATAGCAGACTGTATCATCTATTATAGAACTACAGTATAGCAGACTGTATCATCTATTATAGAACTACAGTACAGCAGACTGTGATTATATTATTGAACTAATCGAATATAGAACTACAGTATAGCAGACTGTATCATCTATTATAGAACTACAGTATAGCAGACTGTATCATCTATTATAGAACTACAGGACAGCAGACTGTATCATCTATTATAGAACTACAGTATAGCAGACTGTCAATCTATTATAGAACTAATCGAATATAGAACTACAGTATAGCAGACTGTATCATCTAATATAAACTACAGTACAGCTGTCTGAATAATCTATTATAGAACTACAGTACAGCAGACTGTATATTCTAATATAGAACTACAGTATATCAGACTGTATCATCTAATATAGAACTCAGCTAATATAGAACTACAGTACAGCAAACTGTATCTTCTAATATAGAACTACAGTATAGCAGACTGTATCCTCTATTATATAACTACAGTATAGCAGACTGTATCATCTATTATAGAACTACAGTATAGCAGACTGTCAATCTATTATAGAACTAATCGAATATAGAACTACAGTATAGCAGACTGTATCATCTAATATAAACTACAGTACAGCTGTCTGAATAATCTATTATAGAACTACAGTACAGCAGACTGTATCTTCTAATATAGAACTACAGTATATCAGACTGTATCATCTAATATAGAACTACAGTATAGCAGACTGTATCATCTATTATATAACTACAGTACAGCAGACTGTATCTTCTAATATAGAACTACAGTATATCAGACTGTATCATCTAATATAGAACTACAGTATAGCAGACTGTATCATCTATTATAGAACTACAGTACAGCAGACTGTATCATCTAATATAGAACTACAGTATAGCAGACTATCTTCTAATATAGAACTACAGTATATCAGACTGTATCATCTAATATAGAACTACAGTACAGCAGACTGTATCATCTATTATAAACTACAGTACAGCAGACTGTATCTTCTAATATAGAACTACAGTATAGCAGACTGTATCCTCTATTATATAACTACAGTATAGCAGACTGTATCATCTATTATATAACTACAGTATAGTAGACTGTCAATCTATTATAGACCTAATCGAATATAGAACTACAGTATAGCAGACTGTATCATCTAATATAAACTACAGTACAGCTGTCTGAATAATCTATTATAGAACTACAGTACAGCAGACTGTATCTTCTAATATAGAACTACAGTATAGCAGACTGTATCATCTAATATAGAACTACAGTATAGCAGACTGTATCATCTAATATAAACTACAGTATAGCAGACTGTATCATCTAATATAAACTACAGTACAGCTGTCTGAATAATCTATTATAGAACTACAGTACAGCAGACTGTATCTTCTAATATATGACTACAGTATAGCAGACTGTATCATCTAATATAAACTACAGTACAGCTGTCTGAATAATCTATTATAGAACTACAGTACAGCAGACTGTATCCTCTATTATATAACTACAGTATAGCAGACTGTATCATCTATTATAGAACTCAGCTAATATTGAACTACAGTATAGCAGACTGTATCCTCTATTATATAACTACAGTATAGCAGACTGTGATTATATTATAGAACTAATCGAATATAGAACTACAGTATAGCAGACTGTATCATCTATTATAGAACTACAGTATAGCAGACTGTATCATATATTATAGAACTACAGTATAGCAGACTGTCAATCTATTATAGAACTAATCGAATATAGAACTACAGTATAGCAGACTGTATCATCTAATATAAACTACAGTACAGCTGTCTGAATAATCTATTATAGAACTACAGTACAGCAGACTGTATATTCTAATATAGAACTCAGCTAATATAGAACTACAGTACAGCAGACTGTATCATCTAATATAAACTACAGTACAGCAGACTGTATCTTCTAATATAGAACTCAGCTAATATTGAACTACAGTATAGCAGACTATCATCTATTATAGAACTACAGTATAGCAGACTGTCAATCTATTATAGAACTAATCGAATATAGAACTACAGTATAGCAGACTGTATCATCTATTATAGAACTCAGCTAATATTGAACTACAGTATAGCAGACTGTATCATCTATTATAGAACTACAGTATAGCAGACTGTATCATCTATTATAGAACTACAGTATAGCAGACTGTCAATCTATTATAGAACTAATCGAATATAGAACTACAGTATAGCAGACTGTATCATCTAATATAAACTACAGTACAGCTGTCTGAATAATCTATTATAGAACTACAGTACAGCAGACTGTATCATCTATTATAGAACTAATCGAATATAGAACTACAGTATAGCAGACTGTATCATCTATTATAGAACTACAGTATAGCAGACTGTATCATCTATTATAGAACTACAGTATAGCAGACTGTATCATCTAATATAGAACTCAGCTAATATTGAACTACAGTATAGCAGACTGTATCATCTATTATAGAACTACAGTATAGCAGACTGTATCATCTATTATAGAACTACAGTACAGCAGACTGTATCATCTATTATAGAACTACAGTATAGCAGACTGTATCATCTATTATAGAACTAATCGAATATAGAACTACAGTATAGCAGACTGTATCATCTATTATAGAACTCAGCTAATATTGAACTACAGTATAGCAGACTGTATCATCTATTATAGAACTACAGTATAGCAGACTGTATCATCTATTATAGAACTACAGTACAGCAGACTGTATCATCTATTATAGAACTACAGTATAGCAGACTGTATCATCTATTATAGAACTAATCGAATATAGAACTACAGTATAGCAGACTGTATCATCTATTATAGAACTACAGTATAGCAGACTGTATCATCTATTATAGAACTACAGTATAGCAGACTGTATCATCTATTATAGAACTACAGTATAGCAGACTGTATCATCTATTATAGAACTACAGGACAGCAGACTGTATCATCTATTATAGAACTACAGTATAGCAGACTGTGAATCTATTATAGAACTAATCGAATATAGAACTACAGTATAGCAGACTGTATCATCTAATATAAACTACAGCCTGGAGCCATGTTACTCTCCACTGGACAGCCTGGAGCAACACTTCTCTCCACTGGACAGCCTGGAGCCATGTTACTCTCTACTGGACAGCCTGGAACAACACTTCTCTCCACTGTACATCCTGGAGCCATGTTACTCTCCACTGGACAGCCTGGAACCATGTTACTCTCCACTGGACAGCCTGGAGCAACACTTCTCTCCACTGGACAGCCTGGAGCCATGTTACTCTCTACTGGACAGCCTGGAGCAACACTTCTCTCCACTGGACAGCCTGGAGCCATGTTACTCTCCACTGGACAGCCTGGAGCAACACTTCTCTCCACTGGACAGCCTGGAGCCACGTTACTCTCTACTGGACAGCCTGGAGCAACACTTCTCTCCACTGGACAGCCTGGAGCCATGTTACTCTCTACTGGACAGCCTGGAGCAACACTTCTCTCCACTGGACAGCCTGGAGCAACACTTCTCTCCACTGGACAGCCTGGAACCATGTTACTCTCTACTGGACAGCCTGGAGCAACACTTCTCTCCACTGGACAGCCTGGAGCCATGTTACTCTCCACTGGACAGCCTGGAGCAACACTTCTCTCCACTGGACAGCCTGGAGCCATGTTACTCTCCACTGGACAGCCTGGAGCAACACTTCTCTCCACTGGACAGCCTGGAGCCATGTTACTCTCTACTGGACAGCCTGGAGCAACACTTCTCTCCACTGGACAGCCTGGAGCCATGTTACTCTCCACTGGACAGCCTGGAGCAACACTTCTCTCCACTGGACAGCCTGGAGCCATGTTACTCTATACTGGGCAGCATTGGAACCATGTTACTCTCCACTGGGCAGCCTGGAGCCATGTTACTCTCTACTGGACAGCCTGGAACAACACTTCTCTCCACTGGACAGCCTGGAGCCATGTTACTCTCTACTGGGCAGCCTGGAGCCATGTTACTCTCTACTGGACAGCCTGGAGCAACACTTCTCTCCACTGGACAGCCTGGAGCCATGTTACTCTCCACTGGACAGCCTGGAGCAACACTTCTCTCCACTGGACAGCCTGGAGCCATGTTACTCTATACTGGGCAGCATTGGAACCATGTTACTCTCCACTGGGCAGCCTGGAGCCATGTTACTCTCTACTGGACAGCCTGGAACAACACTTCTCTCCACTGGACAGCCTGGAGCCATGTTACTCTCTACTGGACAGCCTGGAACAACACTTCTCTCCACTGGACAGCCTGGAGCCATGTTACTCTCCACTGGACAGCCTGGAGCAACACTTCTCTCCACTGGACAGCCTGGAGCCATGTTACTCTCTACTGGACAGCCTGGAGCAACACTTCTCTCCACTGTACATCCTGGAGCCATGTTACTCTCCACTGGACAGCCTGGAGCCATGTTACTCTCCACTGGACAGCCTGGAGCAAAACTTCTAGCAGTCATAGACCTACCAGAAGACTGTGTAGACTAGATTACTGCTGTCCTAACATGTAGCAGTCATAGACCTACCAGAAGACTGTCTAGACTACATTACTGCTGTCCTAGCATGTAGCAGTCATAGACCTACCAGAGGTCTGTCTAGACTACATTACTGCTGTCCTAACATGTAGCAGTCATAGACCTACTGCCTTAAACACTTTAACAGCAGGCAGGCAGACTGACACAGCATGTCTCCCAAACAGAACAGAAGAGGTCTCTCTCTCTCTCTGAGGATTACAGTATAATGTGAGTTCTTGTCTCTTCTAAAGAGGATAGTGAATATGGCCCAGTACATCACTGGGACCTCTATACCAGGCGGTGTCAGACTCCAGCCACCTAAGCCATAGACAGTTATTTTTGCTACCGCACAGGCTCCTGAACAGCTTCTACCACCAAGCCATTGACTACTGAACAGTTCATCTGGATACCAGACTATTTACACTGACCACTTTGTTAGTTTAGATTTAATTTTTCTGCACTGACTCTACGCACACACTCACACGCACACACTCACACTCACACACACACTCACACACAGACACACACACATACACACACATTGATGCCACACACACACACATCTTGACGCCACACACACACACACTCACACATTGATGCCACACACACACTCACACACGCATATTGATGCCACACACACACACACATCGTGACACCACACACACACACACTCACACTTACACTCACTCACACACACACTGATGCCACACACGCGCATATTGATGCCACACACACACACACACACACACACACACACACACGGCCAAATGAGTGGATTTGTCTATTTCAGCCACACCCGTTGCTGACAGGTGTATAAAGTCGAGCACACTGCCATGCAATCTCCATAGACAAACATTGTCAGTAGAATGGCCGTACAGTTTTTTACAATCACTTTGGTACTAATTTCAGAACCTTGTGATCATTTTTCAAAACTCAAAACATTACATTGTGCATTCAAATCTTTAAAGAAACCTTGCAGAATCATTGGTTCAAATAACTCATTAATCCTGACATTTTTTAATTTACCTTTATTAAGAACAAATTCTTATGTTCAATAGTATAGGAACAGTGGGTTAACTGCCTGTTCAGGGGCAGAACGACAGATTTGTACCTTGTCAGCTCGGGGATTTGAACTTGCAACCTTCCGGTTACTAGTCCAACGCTCTAACCACTAGACTACCCTGCCGCCCCAGGTTTAGATCACCCACACACAAGATACCGATACTTTTACTGTGTCGTTGTTCATACAATCATTAAATTGTCTAGTACAAAATATGTGATACATGTTTCATTATGCTACTAGACGTAAATACATCACTGTAAAATGACTAGTAGAGAGAATACTACAGACACAGTGGAATCCTTGAACACAATATGACATTTATTGATGAAATACAATAAAATCACAACGTAGGTTTCTTTGAATCAAAGCAAAAAATAATTAGCTACAATAAAGAAGAAAAAAACTACTGTAAAACATCACTGCAGTGTTCCTCACCTGGCTTACTGTAAAACATCACTGCAGTGTTCCTCACCTGGCTTACTGTAAAACATCACAGCAGTGTTCCTCACCTGGCTTACTGTAAAACATCACAGCAGTGTTCCTCACCTGGCTTACTGTAAAACATCACTGCAGTGTTCCTCACCTGGCTTACTGTAAAACATCACAGCAGTGTTCCTCACCTGGCTTACTGTAAAACATCACAGCAGTGTTCCTCACCTGGCTTACTGTAAAACATCACAGCAGTGTTCCTCACCTGGCTTACTGTAAAACATCACAGCAGTGTTCCTCACCTGGCTTACTGTAAAACATCACAGCAGTGTTCCTCACCTGGCTTACTGTAAAACATCAACTGCAGTGTTCCTCACCTGGCTTACTGTAAAACATCACAGCAGTGTTCCTCACCTGGCTTACTGTAAAACATCACAGCAGTGTTCCTCACCTGGCTTACTGTAAAACATCACAGCAGTGTTCCTCACCTGGCTTACTGTAAAACATCACAGCAGTGTTCCTCACCTGGCTTACTGTAAAACATCAACTGCAGTGTTCCTCACCTGGCTTACTGTAAAACATCACAGCAGTGTTCCTCACCTGGCTTACTGTAAAACATCAACAGCAGTGTTCCTCTCCTGGCTTACTGTAAAACATCACTACAGTGTTCCTCACCTGGCTTACTGTAAAACATCACTGCAGTGTTCCTCACCTGGCTTACTGTAAAACATCACAGCAGTGTTCCTCACCTGGCTTACTGTAAAACATCAACAGCAGTGTTCCTCTCCTGGCTTACTGTAAAACATCACTACAGTGTTCCTCACCTGGCTTACTGTAAAACATCACTGCAGTGTTCCTCACCTGGCTTACTGTAAAACATCACAGCAGTGTTCCTCACCTGGCTTACTGTAAAACATCACAGCAGTGTTCCTCACCTGGCTTACTGTAAAACATCACAGCAGTGTTCCTCACCTGGCTTACTGTAAAACATCACAGCAGTGTTCATCACCTGGCTTACTGTAAAACATCACTGCAGTGTTCCTCACCTGGCTTACTGTAAAACATCACTACAGTGTTCCTCGCCTGGCTTACTGTAAAACATCACTACAGTGTTCCTCACCTGGCTTACTGTAAAACATCACAGCAGTGTTCCTCACCTGGCTTACTGTAAAACATCACTGCAGTGTTCCTCACCTGGCTTACTGTAAAACATCACAGCAGTGTTCCTCACCTGGCTTACTGTAAAACATCACTGCAGTGTTCCTCACCTGGCTTACTGTAAAACATCACAGCAGTGTTCCTCACCTGGCTTACTGTAAAACATCACAGCAGTGTTCCTCACCTGGCTTACTGTAAAACATCACAGCAGTGTTCCTCACCTGGCTTACTGTAAAACATCACTGCAGTGTTCCTCACCTGGCTTACTGTAAAACATCACAGCAGTGTTCCTCACCTGGCTTACTGTAAAACATCACTGCAGTGTTCCTCACCTGGCTTACTGTAAAACATCACAGCAGTGTTCCTCTCCTGGCTTACTGTAAAACATCACTGCAGTGTTCCTCACCTGGCTTACTGTAAAACATCACTGCAGTGTTCCTCACCTGGCTTACTGTAAAACATCACTGCAGTGTTCCTCTCCTGGCTTACTGTAAAACATCACTGCAGTGTTCCTCACCTGGCTTACTGTAAAACATCAGCTGCAGTGTTCCTCTCCTGGTTTACTGTAAAATATCAGCTGCAGTGTTCCTCACCTGGCTTACTGTAAAAAGCCAAACAAAAGATTGTTTACTGTACTTATATATTTCCATCAAACCTGTCTTGTGGATTTGGCCACAGGTTCTCATCCACATCACAATGGATGTTTTCATTGGCCAAACATCTTTGGAAGAATATTCGGTCGAATCCAGGCCTGACACTGGTCTGCCGTGATGTCATTGCATGCGTCATCCATGGCCTGGAGTGTGCCACCCCCCAACCCCTCTTTTACGCTGCTGCTACTCTCTGTTTATCTTATATGCATAGTCACTTTAACTATACATTCATGTACATACTACCTCAATTGGCCCGACCAACCAGTGCTCCCGCACATTGGCTAACCGGGCTATCTGCATTGTGTCTCACCACCCACCACCCGCCAACACCTATTTTACACTACTGCTACTCTCTGTTCATAATATATGTGTAGTCACTTTAACCATATCTACATGTACATACTACCTCAATCAGCCTGACTAACCGGTGCCTGTATGTAGCCTCGCTACTGTATAGAGCCTCTCTACTGTATTTAGCCTCGCTACTGTATATAGCCTCTCTACTGTATTTAGCCTGTCATTTTACTGTTGTTTTATTTCTTTACTTACTTATTGTTCACCTAATACATTTTTTGCACTATTGGTTAGAGCCTGTAACGATACCTACAAGTACATACTATCTCAATAAGCCTGACTAACCGGTGTCTGTATGTAGCCTCTCTACTCTTATTTTCAAATGTTTTTCTACTGTTGTTTTATTTCTTGACAGACCAGACCAGACCAGACCAGACCAGGACAGACCAGACCAGACAGACAGACCAGACCTTTTTTCCACACCATTGGTTAGAGCCTGTAAGTAAGCATTTCACTGTGAGGTCTACACCACCTGTTGTATTTGGCGCACGTGACAAATAAACTTTGATTTGATTTGAGAAGGGTGGTTTGTTCGTGAGGGCGCCTATTATATACCTTCCACCTCCATGTGGAGAAAAATTCCTCAATCGGGTTAAGGAAAGGAGAGTATGGGGGTAAGTACAAGGTGGTAAATTGTGGATGGGCCTGAAACCATGCTTGCACCATTTGAGCATGGTGGAACCTGACATTATCCCACACAATGACATAGGTCATACCTTCAGCTCTACAGACCTGATTTAGCCCATCAAGGAAGGTTACATTCGAACGGCGAATCATGTGGCTGCCTGCAACTCAATATATAGAGTATATAGAGTAGAGAGCTTAATATGTTGTTCGACCAAACATTAGAACGGGCAAGATGCGTAATCTAAGCAACTTTGACCGTGGTATGATTGTTGGTGCCACACATGGTGATTCCAGCATCTCAGAAACAGCTGCCCTCCTGGGATTTTTATGCACTACAGTCTCTAGAGTTTACAGAGAATAAACAAAACACATTCAGTGAGCGGCAGTTCTGTGGGCAAAAACACCTTGTTAATGAGAGAGGTCAAGCTAACAGAAAGGTCACAAATGCTCAAATAACAGCTGTTTAAAACAGTGGTGTGCAGAAGGGCATCTCTTAACGTACAACATCATGAATAATACAGGCTGTTGTGGAGGCAAAAGGGGGTCCTACCCAGTACTAGATAGGTATACCTAATAAAGTAATGTCAAATCTGAAAACATGGTCTGGAAAAGTGGTACATGGGACCATAGAAACAGTCTTTGTATGCCATTTTAATATTTGATAATTAACCAATGATATTAGGCCACTCTTGGCCATGATTACAGACACCTGTGTCTTTTGACACTACATAAACGAGTCATCCTGCAGTGTTTGTGATTATACCCTGATGAAGACAGCTTGGCTGTCGAAACGTTGGTATTACATTTTTTGCATCTGAGCTCCTAGAGTGGGCGGCTCTCTTTTATTTTCAAACCATAGAAACAGTGTCTGATAAAGAATGATGATGACATATTACATCCATAGATAATGTAGTCCAATTGGTTCATGGTCCACGGTAATTGGTGTCAATGGATCTCGTTATCCTGAAACTTTCATGATCTAAACATGGAATATTGTTTGTCAGTTTCCATAAAACTATGCATTAAGAGTAACGCAACAGTTACTTATCATTTTGAGCAGTTGTATCAATCTGATAGTTAGATCATTGTAATGAAATGAATTAGACAGTCATCTCAGATGTAATGTGTTAATTGCATTTTGAAATGGTAATACTTTGATGTTATGTTGTGTCATTTTGAACAGGTGATTTTTAAACTGTAAGTCAGGCCTTTCTACTGCCAATGATTGTCTATGGAGATTGCATGGCGGTGTGCTCGACTTTATACACCTGCCAGCAACGGGTGTGGCTGAAATAGTAAAATCCACTCATTTGGCCATGTAGTGTGAACAAATGATCTTAGTGCCAAAAGTGATTGTAAAAAAACTTAGAAAGCTCAGCACCGTCCTAGGATGCCACCTTGCCAACAAGTCAGTTCATCAAATGTGTCCTGCTAGAGCTGCCCCGGTCAACTGTAAGTGGTATTATTGTGAAGTGGAAACGTCTAGAAGCAACAACGGCTCAGCCACAAAGTGGTAGGCCACACCAGCTCAAGGAACGGGACCGCAGAGTGCTTTCTAGGGAGTTTTTCCTAGCCACCGTGCTTCTACACCTGCATTGCTTGGTATTTGGGGTTTTAGGCTGGGTTTCTGTACAGCACTTTTGAATATCAGCTGATGTAAGAAGGGCTTGATAAATACATTTAATTGATTGCTAAAGTGATAGGTCACACCAGCTCACAGAACGGGACCGCAGAGTACTGAAGAGATAGGTCACACCAGCTCACAGAACGGGACCACAGAGTACTGATGTGATAGGTCACACCAGCTCACAGAATGGGACCGCAGAGTACTGAAGAGATAGGTCACACCAGCTCACAGAACGGGACCACAGAGTACTGATGTGATAGGTCACACCAGCTCACAGAACAGGACCGCAGAGTACTGAAGTGATAGGTCACACCAGCTCACAGAACGGGACCACAGAGTACTGATGTGATAGGTCACACCAGCTCACAGAACGGGACCGCAGAGTACTGATGTGATAGGTCACACCAGCTCACAGAACGGGACCGCAGAGTACTGATGTGATAGGTCACACCAGCTCACAGAACGGGACCGCAGAGTACTGAAGCGTGTAGCCTCTGGAAGCATAACATAACATAACAAAAACTGTTCGTCAAGAGCTTCATGAAACAAGTTTTCCATGGCGAGAAGCTGCACACAAGACAAAGATCACCATGCGTAATGCCAAGAGTCGGCTGGAGTGGTACAGAAGCCAAAGATCACCATGAGTAATGCCAAGTGTCGGCTGGAGCGGTGTAAAAGTCTCCGCCATTGGACCATGTTCTTCATGGTTCAGGCCTCTTAGTTCCAGTGAAGGGAAATCAACGTTACAGCATAACAATTACATTCTAGATGATTCTGTGCTTCCAACTTTGTGGCAACAGTTTGGGAAGACCATTTCCTGTTCCAGCTTGACAATGCCCCCCCGTGCACAAAGCGAGGTCCATACAGAAATGGTTTGTTGATATCAGTGTGGAAGAACTTGACTGGCCTGCACAGAGCCCTGACCTCAACCCCATCGAACAACTGTGGAATGAATTGGAATGCTGACCAAGAGTCAGGCCTAATCGCCCAACATCAGTACCCGCCCTCACTTATGCTCTTGTGGCTGAATGGAAGCAAGTCCCCACATCAATGTTCCAACATCTAGTGGAAAGCCTTCCCCGAAGAGTGGAGGCAGTTATAGCAGCAATGTTCCAACATCTAGTGGAAAGCCTTCCCCGAAGAGTGGAGGCAGTTATAGCAGCAATGTTCCAACATCTAGTGGAAAGCCTTTCCAGAACAGTGGAGGCTGTAATAGCAGGAATGTTCCAACATCTAGTAGAAAGCCTTCCCAGAAGAGTGGAGGCTGTTGTAGCAGCAATGTTCAAACATCTAGTGGAAAACCTTCCCAGAAGAGTGGAGGCTGTTATAGCAGCAAAGGGGGGGCCATCTCCATGATAATGCCCATGATTTTGGAATAAGACGTTTGATGAGCAGGTGTCCACATACTTTGGCCATGAAATGTATATATAGACTAGTCACTTTTACCCATACACTCATGTACATACTGTATTACCCCAAATATCTCAACTACCTGGTACCTCTGCACATTGACTCAGTAGTCCCTGTATATAGCCATGCTACTACCTGGTACCCCTGCACATTGACTCAGTACTCCCTGTATATAGCCATGCTACTACCTGGTACCCCTGCACATTGACTCAGTACTCCCTGTATATAGCCATGCTACTACCTGGTACCCCTGCACATTGACTCAGTACTCCCTGTATATAGCCATGCTACTACCTGGTACCCCTGCACATTGACTCAGTACTCCCTGTATATAGCCATGCTACTACCTGGTACCCCTGCACATTGACTCAGTACTCCCTGTATATAGCCATGCTACTACCTGGTACCCCTGCACATTGACTCAGTACTCCCTGTATATAGCCATGCTACTACCTGGTACCCCTGCACATTGACTCAGTACTCCCTGTATATAGCCATGCTACTACCTGGTACCCCTGCACATTGACTCAGTACTCCCTGTATATAGCCATGCTACTACCTGGTACCACTGCACATTGACTCAGTACTCCCTGTATATAGCCATGCTACTACCTGGTACCACTGCACATTGACTCAGTAGTCCCTGTATAGAGCCATGCTACTACCTGGTACCACTGCACATTGACTCAGTAGTCCCTGTATATAGCCATGCTACTACCTGGTACCCCTGCACATTGACTCAGTAGTCCCTGTATATAGCCATGCTACTACTTGGTACCACTGCACATTGACTCAGTACTCCCTGTATAGAGCCATGCTACTACCTGGTACCCTGCACATTGACTCAGTAGTCCCTGTATATAGCCATGCTACTACCTGGTACCACTGCACATTGACTCAGTAGTCCCTGTATATAGCCATGCTACTACCTGGTACCCCTGCACATTGACTCCCTGTATATAGCCATGCTACTACCTGGTACCCCTGCACATTGACTCAGTACTCCCTGTATAGAGCCATGCTACTACCTGGTACCCCTGCACATTGACTCAGTACTCCCTGTATAGAGCCATGCTACTACCTGGTACCCCTGCACATTGACTCCCTGTATATAGCCATGCTACTACCTGGTACCCCTGCACATTGACTCAGTAGTCCCTGTATATAGCCATGCTACTACCTGGTACCCCTGCACATTGACTCAGTACTCCCTGTATAGAGCCATGCTACTACCTGGTACCCCTGCACATTGACTCCCTGTATATAGCCATGCTACTACCTGGTACCCCTGCACATTGACTCAGTAGTCCCTGTATATAGCCATGCTACTACCTGGTACCCCTGCACATTGACTCCCTGTATATAGCCATGCTACTACCTGGTACCCCTGCACATTGACTCAGTACTCCCTGTATAGAGCCATGCTACTACCTGGTACCCCTGCACATTGACTCAGTAGTCCCTGTATATAGCCATGCTACTACCTGGTACCCCTGCACATTGACTCAGTAGTCCCTGTATATAGCCATGCTACTACCTGGTACCCCTGCACATTGACTCAGTACTCCCTGTATAGAGCCATGCTACTACTTGGTACCACTGCACATTGACTCAGTACTCCCTGTATAGAGCCATGCTACTACTTGGTACCACTGCACATTGACTCAGTAGTCCCTGTATAGAGCCATGCACCTACCTGGTACCACTGCACATTGACTCAGTAGTCCCTGTATAGAGCCATGCTACTACTTGGTACCACTGCACATTGACTCAGTACTCCCTTTATAGAGCCATGCACCTACCTGGTACCACTGCACATTGACTCAGTACTCCCTGTATAGAGCCATGCACCTACCTGGTACCTTCGCACATTGACTCAGTACTCCCTGTATATTTTTATTTTATTTCACCTTTATTTAACCAGGTAGGCTAGTTAAGAACAAGTTCTCATTTACAACTGCGACCTGGCCAAGATAAAGCATAGCAGTATGAACAAACAACAACGCAGAGTTACACATGGAGTAAACAATTAATAAGTCAATAACACAGTAGCAAAAAGAGAGTCTATATACATTGTGTGCAAATGGCATGAGGAGGTAGGCGAATAATTACAAATTAACACTGGAGTGATAAATGATCAGATGGTCATGTGCGGGTAGAGATACAGGTGTGCAAAAGAGCAGAAAAGTAAATAAATAAAAACAGTATGGGGATGAGGTAGGTTAATTGGGTGGCTATTTACTGATGGACTATGTACAGCTGCAGTGATCGGTTAGCTGCTCAGATAGCAGATGTTTAAAGTTGGTGAGGGAGATAAAAGTCTCCAACTTCAGCGATTTTTGCAATTCGTTCCAGTTACAGGCAGCAGAGAACTGGAAGGAAAGGCGGCCAAATGAGGTGTTGGCTTTAGGGATGATCAGTGAGAGATACCTGCTGGAGCGCCTGCTACGGGTGGGTGTTGCCATCGTGACCAGTGAACTGAGATAAGGCGGAGCTTTACCTAGCATGGACTTGTAGATGACCTGGAACCAGTGGGTCTGGCGACAAATATGTAGCGAGGGCCAGCCGACTAGAGCATACAGGTTGCAGTGGTGGGTGTTCTAAGGGGCTTTGGTAACAAAATGGATGGCACTGTGATAGACTGCATCCAGTTTGCTGAGTAGAGTATTGGAAGCTATTTTGTAGATGACATCGCCGAAGTCGAGGATCGGTAGGATAGTCAGTTTTACGAGGCTATGTTTGGTGGCGTGAGTGAAGGAGGCTTTGTTGCGAAACAGAAAGCCGATTCTAGATTTGATTTTCGATTGGAGATGTTTGATATGAGTCTGGAAGGAGAGTTTACAGTCTAGCCAGACACCTAGGTACTTATAGATGTCCACTTATTCTAGGTCGGAACCATCCAGGGTGGTGATGCTAGTCTCGTTATTGTTATTATTGTGTTACTATTTCTTTAATATTGAGCAAATATTTGTGTGTTTTTTTGTTGATGTTTGGAATAGGTTCGTAAGTAAGCATTTCACTGAAAAGTCTACAACTGTTGTATTCGGTGCTTGTGACAAATACAATTTGATTTGATCTTACTAGTCCTCATTACCAGTATTCTCCCCAGACTCTCCCTGCTCCCAAAGGGCCTGCTTGTTGCATTGCAGACACCTGCGTCTGTGATCTAGGAGGAATTCAGCTGTCTGGAACTCCCAGAGCGTTCTCTTTGATCCAATCAAGGTTTTTTTTATCTCTGTGTTGGATAAGACTCAAACACACGGGGAGAGAGAGAGAACAACAGAAGTTTTTCCCCCCATGTGCTCTCCTCAGGAAAAACAAGAAACGTAATATGTATTTCAGACAGAGTAGCTCTATCTAGTGAAGCATGGTGTGTCAGAGCTGGGGGTAGCTGGCTAGTGTTAATCTAGTGAAGCATGGTGTGTCAGAGCTGAGGGTAGCTGGCTAGTGTTAATCTAGTGAAGCATGGTGTGTCAGAGATGGGGGTAGCTGGCTAGTGTTAATCTAGTGAAGCATGGCATTTCAGAGCTGGGGGTAGCTGGCTAGTGTTAATCTAGTGAAGCATGGCATTTCAGAGCTGGGGGTAGCTGGCTAGTGTTAATCTAGTGAAGCATGGTGTGTCAGAGCTGGGGGTAGCTGGCTAGTGTTAATCTAGTGAAGCATGGCGTTTCAGAGCTGGGGGTAGCTGGCTAGTGTTAATCTAGTGAAGCATGGCATTTCAGAGCTGGGGGTAGCTGGCTAGTGTTAATCTAGTGAAGCATGGTGTGTCAGAGCTGGGGGTAGCTGGCTAGTGTTAATCTAGTGAAGCATGGCATTTCAGAGCTGGGGGTAGCTGGCTAGTGTTAATCTAGTGAAGCATGGCATTTCAGAGCTGGGGGTAGCTGGCTAGTGTTAATCTAGTGAAGCATGGTGTGTCAGAGCTGGGGGTAGCTGGCTAGTGTTAATCTAGTGAAGCATGGTGTGTCAGAGCTGGGGGTAGCTGGCTAGTGTTAATCTAGTGAAGCATGGCATTTCAGAGCTGGGGGTAGCTGGCTAGTGTTAATCTAGTGAAGCATGGCATTTCAGAGCTGGGGGTAGCTGGCTAGTGTTAATCTAGTGAAGCATGGTGTGTCAGAGCTGGGGGTAGCTGGCTAGTGTTAATCTAGTGAAGCATGGCGTTTCAGAGCTGGGGGTAGCTGGCTAGTGTTAATCTAGTGAAGCATGGCGTTTCAGAGCTGAGGGTAGCTGGCTAGTGTTAATCTAGTGAAGCATGGTGTGTCAGAGCTGAGGGTAGCTGGCTAGTGTTAATCTAGTGAAGCATGGTGTGTCAGAGCTGGGGGTAGCTGGCTAGTGTTAATCTAGTGAAGCATGGTATTTCAAAGCTGGGGGTAGCTGGCTAGTGTTAATCTAGTGAAGCATGGTATTTCAGAGCTGGGGGTAGCTGGCTAGTGTTAATCTAGTGAAGCATGGCGTTTCAGAGCTGGGGGTAGCTGGCTAGTGTTAATCTAGTGAAGCATGGTGTTTCAGAGCTGAGGGTAGCTGGCTAGTGTTAATCTAGTGAAGCATGGTGTGTCAGAGCTGGGGGTAGCTGGCTAGTGTTAATCTAGTGAAGCATGGTGTGTCAGAGCTGGGGGTAGCTGGCTAGTGTTAATCTAGTGAAGCATGGTGTTTCAGAGCTGGGGGTAGCTGGCTAGTGTTAATCTAGTGAAGCATGGTGTGTCAGAGCTGGGGGTAGCTGGCTAGTGTTAATCTAGTGAAGCATGGTGTGTCAGAGCTGGGGGTAGCTGGCTAGTGTTAATCTAGTGAAGCATGGTGTGTCAGAGCTGGGGGTAGCTGGCTAGTGTTAATCTAGTGAAGCATGGTGTGTCAGAGCTGGGGGTAGCTGGCTAGTGTTAATCTAGTGAAGCATGGTGTGTCAGAGCTGGAGGTAGCTGGCTAGTGTTAATCTAGTGAAGCATGGTGTGTCAGAGCTGAGGGTAGCTGGCTAGTGTTAATCTAGTGAAGCATGGTATTTCAGAGCTGAGGGTAGCTGGCTAGTGTTAATCTAGTGAAGCATGGTGTGTCAGAGCTGGGGGTAGCTGGCTAGTGTTAATCTAGTGAAGCATGGTGTGTCAGAGTTGAGGGTAGCTGGCTAGTGTTAATCTAGTGAAGCATGGTGTGTCAGAGCTGGGGGTAGCTGGCTAGTGTTAATCTAGTGAAGCATGGTGTGTCAGAGCTGAGGGTAGCTGGCTAGTGTTAATCTAGTGAAGCATGGCGTTTCAGAGCTGGGGGTAGCTGGCTAGTGTTAATCTAGTGAAGCATGGCGTTTCAGAGCTGGGGGTAGCTGGCTAGTGTTAATCTAGTGAAGCATGGTGTTTCAGAGCTGAGGGTAGCTTGCTAGTGTTCCTATGTGGAGTACAGCAGGTTTCTAGCAGGTAGTCAGTTATTGGGTCATAATATTAAGTACATAGTCCAACACTGCCCTGGGTCATAGTATTGAGTATTAACCTCCTTGGAACCTAAACTGTTGTCAGCTTTACAAGACCTGGCCGCTCACCTTTATTCAAATGAATTACAACTTTAATTAGGAGGAATCCATGTACAGACTTAGTGTTAAAGAGATGTTCTGGGCCGTGAAAACAACTTTATTAAAGAGATGTTCTGGGCCGTGAAAACAACTTTATTAAAGAGATGTTCTGGGCCATGAAAACAACTTTATTAAAGAGATGTTCTGGGCCATGAAAACAACTTTATTAAAGAGATGTTCTGGTTCATGAAAACAACTTTATTAAAGAGATGTTCTGGCCATGAAAACAACTTTATTAAAGAGATGTTCTGGGCCGTGAAAACAACTTTATTAAAGAGATGTTCTGGGCCGTGAAAACAACTTTATTAAAGAGATGTTCTGGGCCGTGAAAACAACTTTATTAAAGAGATGTTCTGGGCCGTGAAAACAACTTTATTAAAGAGATGTTCTGGGCCATGAAAACAACTGGCAGACTTTTAAAGGCACAGCACCTTGGGGTGGAACTGAGTGAGCTGAAGGGTGTTTGAGTGATTATTAGACATCAATTATGGTCAGTTACTGTACAGTCTTATTTAACATCGACTGGTCATATTTTATAATGAGCTGATATGGAGAACATGACAGCAGAAGAGTCCAGTTTGCTCCCCTCACTGCAAGGAAAGGCATATTGCATCTACTAATATGGACGTGATAGAACTGGTTCTGTACCGTGTTTATCAGAGTCCAACACCTGTACGCGAACACACAGCAGTGTTCTACAATATTGGACCGTAGCTTTCATACTTTTCCAATTCTTAACGGAGCTCAAGCAATTTCTCCAACTGTCTTGTCAACACAGTCAAATGAATAGAGAACAGAGTTGGGAATTGTGGGGAGGGGCACGTTCAGGCTGAGCATCCCCCCGTTGATGGTGGTCTCAGAACAACGTAGCAATGGGACGCTGAACTATCGCGTTCTAGCGTCTGTGGATTATGATTTACGCTCCAACAAATAGGATATGATTCAGCTGCTTGTGTTTTCTAGGAAGTGACAAGAGCTGCTTCTGTTCTCTAGGAAGTCACACAGCCAAAGGAGGAGAGGTCAAGAGGAAAGGCATTCACAGCAATAACAGCCTGGACTGTCAAACAGACAGATCCACTTGAAGACATGGGTAAATAACTAAACACAGTATTCAGATACAATGCATGTTGAAACTGGAGATGGGAAGGATAGAGGAGAGCCAAACCAGAGACTGGATAGAGGAGAGCCAAACCAGAGACTGGATAGAGGAGAGCCAAACCAGAGACTGGATAGAGGAGAGCCAAACCAGAGACTGGATAGAGGAGAGCCAAACCAGAGACTGGACAGAGGAGGGCCAAACCAGAGACTGGACAGAGGAGAGCCAAACCAGAGACTGGAAAGAGGAGAGCCAAACCAGAGACTGGATAGAGAAGAGCCAAACCAGAGACTGGATAGAGAAGAGCCAAACCAGAGACTGGAAAGAGGAGAGCCAAACCAGAGACTGGACAGAGGAGAGCCAAACCAGAGACTGGATAGAGGAGAGACAAACCAGAGACTGGAAAGAGGAGAGCCAAACCAGAGACTGGACAGAGGAGAGCCAAACCAGAGACTGGAAAGAGGAGAGCCAAACCAGAGACTGGATAGAGAAGAGCCAAACCAGAGACTGGATAGAGAAGAGCCAAACCAGAGACTGGAAAGAGGAGAGCCAAACCAGAGACTGGACAGAGGAGAGCCAAACCAGAGACTGGAAAGAGGAGAGCCAAACCAGAGACTGGACAGAGGAGAGCCAAACCAGAGACTGGAAAGAGGAGGGCCAAACCAGAGACTGGACGTCTTATCAGATGAAAGCGTGGGTGACACGCATGCGCATGCATGCGCAAGCAATCACACACACACACACACACACACACAGACACACACACACACACACACACACACACACAGCTACAATGCACACCAGCACGCCTCTCCTTAAGCAAACATCCTGGCTTCATCATGATATAGCAGCTTCAGTACTGTGTACAGTTTGTGCTTGGTTGACCACGGTACAGGGCAGATGATGCATGTCCAACTACCTGCCCATCACCACGGTACAGGGCAGATGATGCATGTCCAACTACCTGCCCATCACCACGGTACAGGGCAGATGATGCATGTCCAACTACCTGCCCATCACCACGGTACAGGGCAGATGATGCATGTCCAACTACCTGCCCATCACCACGGTACAGGGCAGATGATGCATGTCCAACTACCTGCCCATCTCCACGGTACAGGGCAGATGATGCATGTCCAACTACCTGCCCATCTCCACGGTACAGGGCCCCATGAGCTCAGAGCTCAAACGACCTTCTAAAGAATAATCTTGGTCACTTTTCCAAGCATTTATATCAGCTACTTACAGTGCCAAATCAGACATGAGCTACAGCTATGATAAATGATACAAGCCATTTCTCTTTCAGATAGATACAACTTACAGTTCATTTTCCATGAAGACAACAAACAAAGTTTGGCAGACAGACGAAATGAGGTTGTGGTTGATACGTATCTGTTCATGTTTGTGTATGTCCCAAATGGAACACTTTTGCCATATATAGTGCACTACATTTGACCGAGGGCAGTGCACTAAATAGGAAATAGGGGGCCATTTGGAATGCAAACCTCTTTTCATTCTGATATTCCAGACTTGTACCATAGTGATGTCATCCTGAACCATGTTGGTTATAGCAGCAGTAACACAGAACCTTCACTTCCACACCACAGTCATCTGGACTATACAACACTACAAATAAAAAGCTACCTGTTCAGCGTGATAGAAACATGAAGATTGTTATCATTACATTAGTGATCAAGTCAAAATCTAAATCACTTTTTTGGATCTATTTGTATTCAACCTTTATTTATCCATGAAGTCCTGTTGGTTAAAGAACTCTTTACAAGGGAGATCTTGTTTACCAGCCACTGTTCAGTGGTACCAATGTCCATTAATAATCAACCCACCAAGACCACCAGGGTGACGTAGTGTGTAGTAGTGTGTAGTAGTATATAGTAGTGTGTAGCAGTGTGTGGTAGTATATAGCAGTGTGTAGTAGTATATAGTTGTGTGTAGCAGTGTGAATCAGGGTGTAGTAGTATATAGTAGTATATCGTAGTGTGTAGCAGTGTGTAGTAGTATATAGCAGTGTGTAGTAATATATAGTAGTGTGTGGTAGTATATAGCAGTGTGTAGTAGTATAGAGTAGTGTGTTGTAGGCCATAGTAGTGTGTAGCAGTGTGTAGTAGTATATAGTAGTATATAGTAGTGTGTAGTAGTGTGTAGTGTGTTGTAGGCCAAAGTAGTAAAAGTAGCGTGTAGTAGTGTGTAATAGTATATAGTAGTGTATTGTAGTATATAGTCGTGTGTAGTAGTATATAGTAGTGTGTAGCAGTATATTGTAGTAAATAGTAGTGTGTAGCAGTATATTGTAGTATATAGTAGTGTGTAGTAATGTGTAGTAGTATATAGTAGTGTGTAGTAGTGTGTAGTAGTATAGAGTAGAGTGTAGTAGTATATAGTAGTGTATTGTCGTATATAGTAGTGTGCAGCAGTGTGTAGTAGTATATAGTAGTGTGTAGCAGTATATTGTAGTATATAGTAGTGTGTAGCAGTATATTGTAGTATATAGTAGTGTGTAGTAATGTGTAGTAGTATATAGTAGTGTGTAGTAGTGTGTAGTAGTATAGAGTAGAGTGTAGTAGTATATAGTAGTGTGTAGTAGTATATAGTAGTGTGTAGTAATATATAGTAGTGTATTGTAGTATATAGTAGTATATAGTAGTGTGTAGTAATGTGTAGTAGTATATAGTAGTGTGTAGTAGTGTGTAGTAGTATATAGTAGTGTGTAGTAGTATATAGTAGTGTGTAGTAGTATATATTAGTGTGTAGTAGTGTGTAGTAGTATATAGTAGTGTGTGGTAGTATATAGTAGTGCGTAGTAGTGTATATAGTAGTGTGTAGTAGTGTGTAGTAGTGTGTAGTAGTGTGTAGTAGTATATAGTAGTGGATTGTAGTATATAGTAGTGTGTAGTAGTGTGTAGTAGTGTGTAGTAATACATAGTAGTGTGTAGTAGTATATAGTAGTGTGTAGTAGTATATAGTAGTGTGTAGTAGTGTGTAGTAGTATATAGTAGTGTGTGGTAGTAAATAGTAATGCGTAGTAGTGTATATAGTAGTGTGTAGTAGTGTGTAGTAGTGTGTAGTAGTGTGTAGTAGTATATAGTAGTGTATTGTAGTATATAGTAGTGTGTAGTAGTGTGTAGTAGTGTGTAGTAATATATAGTAGTGTGTAGTAGTATATAGTAGTGTGTAGTAGTGTGTAGTAGTATATAGTAGTGTGTAGTAGTGTGTAGTAGTATATAGTAGTGTGTAGTAGTATACAGTAGTGTATTGTAGTATATAGTAGTGTGTTGAAGTGTGTAGTAGTATATAGTAGTGTGTTGAAGTGTGTAGTAGTATATAGTAGTGTGTAGTAGTGTGTAGTAGTATAAAGTAGTGTGTAGTAGTATATAGTAGTGTGTAGTAGTATATAGTAGTGTATTGTAGTATATAGTAGTTTGTTGAAGTGTGTAGTAGTATACAGTAGTGTGTAGTAGTATATAGTAGTGTGTAGTAGTATATAGTAGTATACAGTAGTGTGTAGTAGTATATAGTAGTGTGTAGTAATGTGTAGTAGTATATAGTAGTGTGTGGTAGTATATAGTAGTGTGTAGTAGTGTATATAGTAGTGTGTAGTAGTGTGTAGTAGTGTGTAGTAGTATATAGTAGTGTGTAGTAGTATATAGTAGTGTATTGTAGTATATAGTAGTGTGTTGAAGTGTGTAGTAGTATATAGTAGTGTGTTGAAGTGTGTAGTAGTATATAGTAGTGTGTAGTAGTGTGTAGTAGTATAAAGTAGTGTGTAGTAGTATATAGTAGTGTGTAGTAGTATATAGTGGTGTGTTGAAGTGTGTAGTAGTATGTAGTAGTGTGTAGTAGTACATAGTAGCATATAGTAATGTGTAGTAGTATATAGTAGTGTGTAGTAGTATATAGTAGTGTGTAGTACTATATAGTAGTGTGTAGTAGTGTGTAGTAGTATACAGTAGTGTGTAGTAGTATATAGTAGTGTGTAGTACTATATAGTAGTATATAGTAGTGTGTAGTCGTGTGTAGTAGTATATAGTAATGTGTAGTAGTATATAGTAGTGTGTAGTAGTGTGTAGTAGTATATAGTAGTATACAGTAGTGTGTAGTAGTATATAGTAGTGTGTAGTAATGTGTAGTAGTATATAGTAGTGTGTAGTAGTGTGTAGTAGTATATAGTAGTGTGTAGTAGTATATAGTAGTGTGTAGTAGTGTGTAGTAGTATATAGTAGTGTGTAGTAATGTGTAGTAGTATATAGTAGTGTGTAGTAGTGTGTAGTAGTATATAGTAGTGTGTAGTAGTATATAGTAGTGTGTAGTAGTATATAGTAGTGTGTAGTAGTGTGTAGTAGTATATAGTAGTGTGTAGTAGTAGATAGTAGTGTGTAGTAGTATACAGTAGTGTGTAGTAGTATATAGTAGTGTGTAGTAGTATACAGTAGTGTGTAGTAGTATATAGTAGTGTATAGTAGTGTGTAGTAGTATATAGTAGTGTGTAGTAGTATATAGTAGTGTGTTGAGGAATATAGTAGTGTGTAGTAGTGTGTAGTAGTATATAGTCGTGTGTAGTAGTATATAGTAGTGTGTAGTAGTATATAGTAGTGTGTAGTAGTGTGTAGTAGTATATAGTAGTGGGTAGTAGTGTGTAGTAGTGTGTAGTAGTATATAGTAGTGTGTAGTACTATATAGTAGTGTGTAGTAGTATATAGTAGTGTGTAGTCGTGTGTAGTAGTATACAGTAGTGTGTAGTAGTATATAGTAGTGTGTAGTAGTGTGTAGTAGTATATAGTAGTGTGTAGTAGTATATAGTAGTGTGTAGTAGTATATAGTAGTGTGTAGTAATGTGTAGTAGTATATAGTAGTGTGTAGTAGTGTGTAGTAGTATATAGTAGTGTGTAGTAGTATATAGTAGTGTGTAGTAGTATATAGTAGTGTGTAGTAGTGTGTAGTAGTATATAGTAGTGTGTAGTAGTGTGTAGTAGTATACAGTAGTGTGTAGTAGTAGATAGTAGTGTGTAGTAGTATACAGTAGTGTGTAGTAGTATATAGTACTGTGTAGTAGTATACAGTAGTGTGTAGTAGTATATAGTAGTGTATAGTAGTGTGTAGTAGTATATAGTAGTGTGTAGTAGTATATAGTAGTGTGTAGTAGTATATAGTAGCGTGTTGAGGAATATAGTAGTGTGTAGTAGTGTGTAGTAGTATATAGTAGTGTGTAGTAGTATATAGTAGTGTGTAGTAGTATATAGTAGTGTGTAGTAGTATATAGTAGTGTGTAGTAGTGTGTAGTAGTGTGTAGTAGTATATAGTAGTGTGTAGTAGTATACAGTAGTGTGTAGTAGTATATAGTAGTGTGTAGTAGTATATAGTAGTGTTTAGTGGTGTGTAGTAGTATATAGTAGTGTGTAGTGGTATATAGTAGTGTGTAGTAGTATATAGTAGTGTGCAGTAGTATACAGTAGTGTGTAGTAGTATATAGTAGTGTGTAGTAGTGTATAGTAGTATACAGTAGTGTGTAGTAGTATATAGGAGTATATAGTAATGTGTAGTAGTATACAGTAGTGTGTAGTAGTATATAGTAGTGTGTAGTAGTATATAGTAGTGTGTAGTTGTATATAGTAGTGTGTAGTAGTATACAGTAGTGTGTAGTAGTATATAGTAGTGTGTAGTAGTGTGTAGTAGTATATATTAATGTGTAGTAGTATATAGTAGTGTGTAGTAGTGTGTAGTAGTATAAAGTAATGTGTAGTAGTGTGTATATAGTATATAGTAGTGTGTAGTAGTGTGTAGTAGTATATAGTAGTGTGTAGTAGTATATAGTAGTGTGTTGTAGTATACAGTAGTGTGTAGTAGTATATAGTAGTGTGTAGTAGTATATAGTAGTGTGTAGTAGTATATAGTAGTGTGTAGTAGTATATAGTAGTGTGTAGTAATGTGTAGTAGTATATAGTAGTGTGTAATAGTATATAGTAGTGTGTAGTAGTATATCGTAGTGTGTAGTAGTGTGTAGTAGTATATAGTAGTGTGTAGTAGTATATAGTAGTGTGTAGTAGTGTGTAGTAGTGTGTAGTAGTATATAGTAGTGTGTAGTAGTATACAGTAGTGTGTAGTAGTATATAGTAGTGTGTAGTAGTATATAGTAGTGTTTAGTAGTGTGTAGTAGTATATAGTAGTGTGTAGTGGTATATAGTAGTGTGTAGTAGTATATAGTAGTGTGCAGTAGTATACAGTAGTGTGTAGTAGTATATAGTAGTGTGTAGTAGTGTATAGTAGTATACAGTAGTGTGTAGTAGTATATAGGAGTATATAGTAATGTGTAGTAGTATACAGTAGTGTGTAGTAGTATATAGTATTGTGTAGTAGTATATAGTAGTGTGTAGTTGTATATAGTAGTGTGTAGTAGTATACAGTAGTGTGTAGTAGTATATATTAATGTGTAGTAGTATATAGTAGTGTGTAGTAGTGTGTAGTAGTATATAGTAGTATCCAGTAGTGTGTAGTAGTATATAGTAGTGTGTAGTAGTATATAGTAGTGTGTAGTAGTATACAGTAGTGTGTAGTAGTATACAGTAGTGTGTAGTAGTATATAGTAGTGTGTAGTAGTGTGTAGTAGTATATAGTAGTGTGTAGTAGTGTGTAGTAGTATACAGTAGTATGTAGTAGTATATAGTAGTGTGTAGTAGTATATAGTAGTGTGTAGTATACACGTAGTGTGTAGTAGTATACAGTAGTGTGTAGTAGTATACAGTAGTGTGTAGTAGTATATAGTAGTGTGTAGTAGTGTGTAGTAGTATAAAGTAATGTGTAGTAGTATATAGTAATGTGTAGTAGTGTGTATATAGTATATAGTAGTGTGTAGTAGTGTGTAGTAGTATATAGTAGTGTGTAGTAGTATATAGTAGTGTGTTGTAGTATACAGTAGTGTGTAGTAGTATATAGTAGTGTGTAGTAGTATATAGTAGTGTGTAGTAGTATATAGTAGTGTGTAGTAGTATATAGTAGTGTGTAGTAGTATATAGTAGTGTGTAGTAGTGTGTAGTAGTATATAGTAGTATATAGTAGTGTGTAGTAGTGTGTAGTAGTATATAGTAGTGTGTAGTAGTGTGTAGTAGTATATAGTAGTATATAGTAGTGTGTAGTAGTGTGTAGTAGTATATAGTAGTGTGTTGTAGGCCGTAGTAATGTGGCTGTATAGAGACATGCATTTGATCCTTGACCCAGGCCTGTCTCCTCTAACTGTGACTCACACAGAGAAGTAGTGAACTTGCTGCTAGACTCGTCCAGTCATTTCCTATTTAAAAGTGATATTGGCTTCCAGGGCATTAGTAGTATATAGTAGTGTATTGTAGTATATGGTAGTGTATTGTAGTATATGGTAGTGTATTGTAGTAGTATATAGTAGTGCATTGTAGTATATGGTAGTGTATTGTAGTAGTATATAGTAGTGTATTGTAGTATATGGTAGTGTATTGTAGTATATGGTAGTGTATTGTAGTATATAGTAGTGTGTAGTAGTATATAGTAGTGTATTGTAGTATATGATAGTGTATTGTAGTATATGGTAGTGTATTGTAGTAGTATATAGTAGTGCATTGTAGTATATGGTAGTGTATTGTAGTAGTATATAGTAGTGTATTGTAGTATATGGTAGTGTATTGTAGTATATAGTAGTGTGTAGTAGTATATAGTAGTGTATTGTAGTATATGATAGTGTATTGTAGTATATGGTAGTGTATTGTAGTAGTATATAGTAGTGTATTGTAGTATATGGTAGTGTATTGTAATAGTATATAGTAGTGTATTGTAGTATATGGTAGTATATTGGCTTCCAGGGGATTAGTAGTATACAGTAGTGTATTGTAGTATACGGTAGTGTATTGGCTTCCAGGGTATTATCACTTTTATACAATGGGTTACCAACATATTCAAATGATGATTGACATATTTTCATTAAAAATGTTATTTTTATTAATTTATTCATACTATTTCATCCTTCCACAAGATATAGTCCCGACACAAATCGAGGGTTGTTACCAAAGCCGGCTGGTCGTACGTTCAATCGGTTTGGTCGCCAGAGACTCGACCCAGTCATTAAGTGTTTTTGTTCTGTATCTATGGACGCAACCCAGTCTTGACCCAAGTATTTTTGTAACTAGCTAATGAGGCGCTATTTCTCCTGGCATTGAAAATGTGCTCACTCCTCAGGACACAGGAGCAGAGGAGCTAGAAAACAACACAGTCAACACCACAGCCAACACCACAGCCAACACCACAGCTAACAACACAGTCATCAACACAGTCAACAACACAGTCAACAACACAGTCAACAACACAGTCAACAACACAGTCAACAACACAGTCAACAACACGGCTAACACAGCCAACAACACAGCTAACACTACAGCAAACAACACAGCCAACAACACAGCTAACAACACTACAGCTAACACTACAGCTAACAACACAGCCAACAACACAGCTAACACTAAAGCTAACACAGCCAACAACACAGCCAACAACACAGCTAACACTACAGCTAACACAGCCAACAACACAGCTAACAACACAGCTAACAACACAGCCAACAACACAGCTAACACTACAGCAAACAACACAGCCAACAACACAGCTAACACTACAGCCAACAACACAGCCAACAACACAGCTAACACTACAGCTAACAACACAGCCAACAACACAGCTAACACTAAAGCTAACACAGCCAACAACACAGCCAACAACACAGCTAACACTACAGCTAACACTACAGCTAACACAGCCAACAACACAGCCAACAACACAGCCAACAACACAGCCAACAACACAGCCAACACAGTCACTTCACACGGGAGCTGAAAGACTGTAAACTAGCTGCACTTGGTATCCTTTGACCTGGTTTCTATTGAAATTTATTTGTATATAGATCCATAAAAATTATACCGATTCATGATTTCAACTGGTTGAGAAAAGCTGCCTGTATGTCTCGTCCCGACCCCGACACGTTCATTACTCTTTATTCTTCTGAAATGTAACCTTTATTTAACTAGGCAAGTCAGTTAAGAACAAATTCTTATTTACAAATGGGACAATTGGAGATCGAATTTCAATATTAACTTAAAACAATGTAGGAAATGTCAGAGGGACAGACAGCAAGGTTTATACAAATGTCCACTGTTGAAAACCAAATGCTAGTTTAAAAGAAAGGGGAGATAATGTCTAAAAGCTTTTTACAGTTTTATAAGTTTATAAATTGTCTGGCTGGGCTGATGAGACAGTGGATGCGCAGTGAGATGGAACAAGCATTTAAACCTCATTGCTTTAGCCGGTGGTAACTTTTGGAACAGACACTGGCTGGAAAGCGGTTTTATCCAATCAGCATCCAGGATTCTTTCATTTTTTTTAACCTTTATTTACTAGGCATTATACCCACTCGTATAAAATGCTAATATTTACTCTCTCATTACCCTTGGTTCTGTGAATATCAACCAGAGGTTACATAGTGTACTACTGTTGACCAGAGCCTATAAGGAATAGGGTACAATTTGAGACACAACCTGTGAGTCACAGTCATTAAACCTTTCAGACTCTGGTCCACTTATCCTCCTATCTCAGCACTGATGTTGGAAATGAGTCAGTCGGAATCTCTCTCTCTCTCTGCATCTCCCTCGACAGTACTGACTAGGGTCTGGTTAAAATTATGGACTCTTTTGGCACAGAGAAACACCATCCCTGCCTACGTCACTACTCTATACGCTTGAATAAAATACTAAATAGTAGCTAGCAAGATGGAGATCAGAGGTTATTTTTAATGAGTGCATTTCACAAGTGGCTAGTTTGCAACAACTATCGTTACTAAAACCACTGCAAAGGTTTTGCCTTCAAAACTTGGTTTTGAATGGTGACGTTCCGACATGTCCGCCTCGTGATGTGTTGGGAGAGTTGTCTGTCTGAAGAGGACCCACCCCGGAATAGTGAAGTAGAAAGTGATGCAGTTCCTCTGTGCCAAAAGAGTCCTTTATTGAAACCAGACCTCAGTCTCTGTCTCTCTGAGCACAGGCAGGCCTCACTCACCCCCCCCCCTCTCTCTGCCTCTCTCTCTGCCTCTCTCTCTCCTTGCCTCTCTCTCTCTCCCTTTCCCCTCTCTCTCTCTCCCTTTGCATCTCTCTCTCTCTCTCTCTCTCTCTCCCTCTCTGCCTCTTCCCCTCTGCCTCTCTCTCTCCTTGCTTCTCTCTCTCTCCCTTTGCATCTCTCTCTCTCTCCCTTTGCATCTCTCTCTCTCTCTCTCTCTCCCTCTCTGCCTCTTCCCCTCTGCCTCTCTCTCTCCTTGCTTCTCTCTCTCTCCCTTTGCATCTCTCTCTCTCTCCCTTTCCCCTCTCTCTCTCTCTCCCTCTCTGCCTCTTCCCCTCTGCCTCTCTCTCTGCCTCTCTCTCCTTGCCTCTCTCTCTCTCCCTTTGCATCTCTCTCTCTCTCCCTTTGCCCCGCTCTCTCTCTCTCTCCCTCTCTGCCTCTTCCCCTTTGCCTCTCTCTCTCAGAGCTTCAAAGAGCACATAAATTAGTGTGTACAGATCATGTGGAGTTAAGATTTGGCAGGAGATGAGACTCAACTATAAAGATAGAAAGTAGGGAGGGAGAGGAGAGGAGAGGAGAGGAGAGGAGAGGAGAGGAGAAGAAGGGAGAGGAGAGGAGAGGCGAGAGCAGTATGGAAACAAAGCCATGGACTCCAACAATGCTAACCACCAGTTAGTTATAACAGCCTGCCATTTCATGTCCAGTTCAGATATGATTCAAAGTCTCCATCTAGCTTCCTCACTTTAATGTTGGAACTGTGTTTCTCAGATAACTATGTTCTGAGTGTTTCCAGTCCTGTGTTAAGTGTTCTGAAGGCCACTGGTTCCATGTCGGCATTCTGAATTCAAATGGTTGTGATGGAGAATGTACAGTGGAGCTTATTACCAAGTTCAGTCCCAAATGACACCCTATCCCCTGTATAGTGCACTACTTGTTACAATGGGCCATTTGGCACTATAGCGAATAGGGTGCCATTTGGGATGCAAACATGTGTTAGTGTCAGCATTCCATTCGAGCTCCTTTATTTAGAGTGAGGCCTCCTTTTCTGCAGACTGGAGGAATGACCGAGCCATCCTTCTCTTTCGCAGACTGGAGGAATGACCGAGCCATCCTTCTCTTCCGCAGACTGGAGGAATGACCGAGCCATCCTTCTCTTTCGCAGACTGGAGGAATGACCGAGCCATCCTTCTCTTCTGTAGACTGGAGGAATGACCGAGCCATCCTTCTCTTCCGCAGACTGGAGGAATGACAGAGCCATCCTCCTCTTCTGTAGACTGGAGGAATGACCGAGCCATCCTTCTCTTCCGCAGACTGGAGGAATGACCGAGCCATCCTTCTCTTCCACAGACTGGAGGAATGACCGAGCCATCCTTCTCTTCAGCAGACTGGAGGAATGACCGAGCCATCCTTCTCTTCTGCAGACTGGAGATATGACCGAGCCATCCTTCTCTTCTGCAGACTGGAGATATGACCGAGCCGTCCTCCTCTTTACAGTATATAATTTTGTTTTCTATTTTACTCACAGAGGGTTCAAACACTATATTATTTTTTTCCACAGTGATATTAGACTTCATACCAGCTAGTGTATTTTGACAGCATTTACAATTACGATCCACACGGCGAAGGTATGCATAGTAACACTCACCACACGTTTCTCTACTTTCTCTACTTAGTAGCTTAGCAAACAAGAACCAAATACCTACAGTCGGCCTAGAGCATGTTCTATGCTGAACCCTGTCTACTTCAATGTGATACAGGAAGACGATCCAAATCTCAGCTATTTCAAATAGACAGACAAACACAATCTAAGCATAGTTGATATATGGTTGATTTGATGTTGACTTTTGGTCTAGTTTTTCTGAATGCCTGTATTCAGACCAGGCAATAACTCAACTCTATCATGACATAACTCCAACGTAATACAACTCTATCATGACACAACTCTATCATGACAGAACTCCAACGTAATACAACTCTATCATGACAGAACTCCAACGTAATACAACTCTATCATGACAGAACTCCAACGTAATACAACTCTATCATGACAGAACTCCAACGTAATACAACTCTATCATGACAGAACTCCAACGTAATACAACTCTATCATGACAGAACTCCAACATGACACAACTCCAACATGACACAACTCCAACTTGATACCCAGCATGGGGGTACAATGGTACAATCCCAAGTAGGACCGCAAAGGTTACGCACACAGGCACTGAGGTTGTCTCTTCCCCTTTCTGTGTGTGTGTGTTTGTTGTTGTATCAACATGATATCAAGAGACAAAGTTTGGATGAAGTTATGACTGAACAAAGGAAATGAAAAAGACTGAAGAACCATGGACAGAAACACACAGCTCAGAGAAACCCAGCTCAGAGACACCCAGCTCAGAGACACCCAGCTCGGAGACACCCAGCTCGGAGACACCCAGCTCAGAGACACACAGCTCAGAGACACCCAGCTCAGAGACACCCAGCTCAGAGACACCCAGCTCAGAGACACCCAGCTCAGAGACACCCAGCTCAGAGACACCCAGCTCAGAGACACCCAGCTCAGAGACACCCAGCTCACACACACCCAGCTCAGAGACACACAGCTCAGAGACAAACAGCTCAGAGACACACAGCTCAGAGATACCCAGCTCAGAGACACACAGCTCAGAGACACACAGCTCAGAAACACACAGCTCAGAGACACACAGCTCAGAGACACACAGCTCAGAGACACACAGCTCAGAGACACATGACTCAGACACACACCACCATTCAAACGTTTGGGGTCACTTAGAAATGTCCTTGTTTTAAAAAATATATATTTTTGGTCAATTAATATAACATCAAATTGATCAGAAATACAGTGTAGACATTTTTAATGGTAAATCTACATAGGCGTAAAGAGGCCTATTATCATCAACCGTCACTCCTGTGTTCCAATGGCAGGTAAAGAGGCCCATTATCATCAACCGTCACTCCTGTGTTCCAATGGCAGGTCATGTTAGATAATTGTATTTTTTATTTAACTAGGCAAGTTAGTTAAGAACAAATTCTTATTTACAATGACGGCCTACCAGGGAACAGTGGGTTAACTGCCTTGTTCAGGGGCAGAACGACAGATGTCAGCTTGGCGATTCAATCCAGCAACCTTTCGGTTACTGGCCCAACACTCTAACCACTAGGCTACCTGCCACTAATCCAAGTTTATAACTTTAAAAGGCTGATTGATCATTAGAAAACCCTTTTGCAATTATGTTAGCACAGCTGAAAACTGTTGTTCTGATTAAAGAAGCAATAAAACTGTCCTTCTTTAGACTAGTTGAGTATCTGCAGCATCAGCATTTGTGGGTTTGATTACAGGCTCAAAATGGACAAAAAAAAATAACTTTCTTCTGAAACTCATCAGTCTATTCTTGTTCTGAGAAATGAAGGCTATTCCACGTGAGAAATTTCCAAGAAACTGAAGATCTCGTACAACGATGTGTACTACTCCCTTCACAGAACAGCACAAACTGCCTCCTACAACAGGACAATGACCCAAAGCACAGGTCCAAACTATGCAAGAACTATTTAGGGAAGAAGCAGTCAGCTGGTATTCTGTCTATAATGGAGTGGCCAGCACAGTCACCGGATCTCAACCCTATTGAGCTGTTGTGGGAGCAGCTTGACAGTATGGTAAGTAAGAAGTGTCCATCAAGCCAATCCAACTTGTGGGAGGTGCTTCAGGAAGCATGGGGTAAAATCTCTTCAGATTACCTCAACAAATTAACAACTAGAATGCCAAAGGTCTGAAAGGCTGTAATTGCTGCAAAATGGACGATTCCTTTGATGAAATTATTATTTAAATTAAAAATCATTATTTATAACCTTGTCAATGTCTTGACTATATTTCCTATTCATTTTGCAACTCATGTAATGTATGTTTTCATGACCCCAAGCTTTTGAACAGTAATGTAGCTCAGAGAACCATGGTCAGCATTCGGACTACAGATCAACAGACTAAATACTGATCTATTCTGTAAAAAGTTGCACCACTTCTTCGGATGAAGCACATTTTTTTAAAACAGGCAACTTTTTTCAACATTTTATAAATACTTATAAGAGTACATAGGCATTTCTTTATAGTATTGGTTAGTGTAAAATGTGTATCTAACATATACATTTTTAAATCATTTAAATTGAATCTATAAACACTTTGGCTTTGATGAAAGTTATCATAAAGTTTTTCAATTATGATAAACAACAACAATGTATTTGGAATCTCTTTTTTTCAATAATGTTTCAATCTTTCTTTGTAACTTTAGTTGAGTTTAAACGGATCAATACTAACTGTTAGCTGTTTATTGGAGCCATTTGAACATTACTGAAACATCAATAATAGTGGATCGGCTGGAGTTTGAAACATGAGTCTACAGACATATCTAAACATTTAACATAAGACATCTCCTGCAGTAGTTGTAGTAGAAAATACTGAAACTAGTATTGAGTCCTAGATAGGCTACAGAACGAAACCTTTTCCATGGTTACACTCAACGGAGTCATACCAATTCCTATTCTGTGTCTAAATTTATAACTTTCGCGAACATAGTTTTAAAAGTGAAAACAACTTACCTTCAATATCTTCAAAAGTTAAAAAGGCATTTTCGGGTGTTCGCGGTCCATGACTTCGACTATGTCGAGTTTTACTTTCCGAACTGCAGATAGTCGACTCCGGGACAAATTGAGCTGTGAAACGGTGCCAGCGGTGTTCCAGGCAGGATCCCATTGGAGGAGCGGGGCGTCAGTAAGGAGGAGGCCGACACGGTGTTTCCTGCAGGGGGGATTAGGGGGGCAGGTCCCGGTGCTGTGTCCGTGTGTAGGCATTGGAGGAGCGGAGCAGTCAGTAAGGAGGAGGCCGACACCGTGTTTCCTGCAGGGGATATTGGGGGGCAGGTCACGGTGCTGTGTCCGTGTGTGGGCATTGGAGGAGCGGGGCAGTCAACATTGGTTAGATGTTTTATAAATCCTTTGTCAACTATAGGTAGATCCTACAGTAAACCTGCAGTCAACATTGGTTAGATGTTTTATAAATCCTTTGTCAACGATAGGTAGATCCTACAGTAAACCTGCTGTAAACATATAGGCCTAATAACAGTACATTATCGAACAGAATTTAATAGAAAAACGTTTTAACATAGTACTAATGCACACATTCTGGACCCATAGTGCCTTCAGAAAGTATTCAGACCCATTGATTTTTCCCACATTTTGATAGGTTACAGCCTTCTTCTAAAATGGATTCAATCGTTTTTTCCCCCCTCATCAATCTACACACAATACCCTATAATGACGAAGCAAAAACATATATTTTTTTAAAATATTTGCTAATTTATAAAAAATACAAAACTGAAATATCACATAAGTATTCAGACCCTTTACTCAGTACTTTGTTGAAGCACCTTTGGCAGCGATTACAGCCTCAAGTTTTCTTGGGTGTGATGCTACAAGCTTGGCACACCTGTATTTGGGGAGTTTCTCCCATTCTTCTCTGCAGATCCTCTCAAGCTCTGTCAGGTTGGATGGGGAGCGTCGCTGCACAGCTATTTTCAGGTTTCTCCAGAGATGTTCGATTGGGTTCAAGTCCGGGCTCTGGCTGGGCCACTCAAGGACATTCAGAGACTTGTCCCGAAGCCACTCCTGCATTGTCTTGACTGTGTGGTTAGGGTTGTTGTCTGTCACGCCCTGATCTGTTTCACCTGTCTTTGTGATTGTTTCCACCCACCTCCAGGTGTCACCTGCTTTCCCCAGAAGTCCCTGGGTATTTATTCCTGTGTTCCCTGTTTGTCTGTGGCCAGTTTGTCTTGTTTTGTCAAGTCAACCAGCGTGTTATTCCTCCTGCTTTTTTCCTTTTCTCTGTTTTTGCTAGTCCTCCCAGTTTTGACCCTTGCCCGCCTTGTCTCTGAACCCGCCTGCCTGACCATACTGCCTGCCCTGACCTCGAGCTTGCCTGCCACTCTCTACCTCCTGGACTCTGATCTTGTTATGATCTTTTTCCTGTCCACGACGATGCTCTTGCCTACCCCTTGGATTATAATAAATATCAGAGACTTGAACCATCGGCCTCCAGTGTCTGCATCTGGGTCTCGCCCTGTGCCCTTATAGTTGTCCTGTTGGAAGGTGAACCTTCGCCCCAGTCTGAGGTCCTGAGTGCTCTGGAGCATGTTTACATCAAGGATCTCTCTGTACTTTGCTCCGTTCATCTTTGCCTCGATCCTGACTAGTCTCCCAGTCCCTGCCACTGAAAAATTCCCTCAGCATGATCCACCACCATGCTTCACCGTAGGGATGGTGCCACGTTTCCTCCAGATGTGAAGTTCAATCTTGTTTTCATCAGACCAGAGAATCTTGTCTCTCATGGTCTGAGAGTCCTTAGGTGCCTTTTGGCAAACTCCAAGTGGGCTGTCATGTGCCTTTTACTGAGGAGTGGCTTCCGTCTAGCCACTGTACCATAAAGGCCTGATTGGTGGAATGATGCAGAGATGGTTGTCCTTCTGGAAGTTTCTCCCATCTCCACAGAAGAACTCTAGAACTCTGTGACCATCAAGTTCTTGGTCACCTCCCTGACCAAGGCCCTTCTCCCCCGATTGCTCAGCTTGGCCGGGCGGTCAGCTCTAGGAAGAGTCTTGATGGTTCCAATCATCTTCCAATTAAGAATATTGGAGGCCACTGTGTTCTTGAGGACCTTCAACGCTGCAGAAATGTTTTTGTACCCTTCCCCCAGATCTGTGCCTTGACACAATCCAGTCTTGGAGCTCTTCGGACAATTCCTTCTACCAGACCTTCTTTGCGCTTATATGCAACTGGAAAGGCAGGTGTGTGCCTTTTCAAATCATGTCCAATCAATTGAATTTAACACCGATGGACTCCAATCAAGTTGTAGAAACATCTCAAAGATGATCATTGGAAACAGGATGCACCTGAGCTAAATTTTGAGTCTCATAGCAAAGTGTCTGAATACTTATGTAAATAAGGTGTTGCTGTCATTATGGGGTATTGCACAAAACATAAAAAAATATATGCATTTTAGAATAAGGCTGTAATGTAACAAACTACTGAAAAAGTCAAGGGGTCTGAATACTTTCCAAAGGCACTGTATACCTCAGAAAAACAGACCACATACTGTAAAACTAGTAGGATTATAGATTCAGTAGAACAGACCACATACTGTAAAACCAGTAGGATTATAGATACAGTAGAACAGACCACATACTGTAAAACTAGTAGGATCATAGATTCCGTAGAACAGACCACATACTGTAAAACTAGTAGGATTATAGATTCAGTAGAACAGACCACATACTGTAAAACTAGTAGGATTATAGATACAGATACAGTAGAACAACCTTGGTTCTCTAAGGAACTATCAGAAGTCATTCTGATGAGAAAAAGGTAATCCTCCGAGTCGAAAGGTAAATCCACAAGGTGGTGGATACAGCAGGGAAAAGCCTCAAAAGATAATCAAAAATAAATAAACGAGACCAAAAACAGAGTACCACAAGAGAGTCCAACTGGAGTAACAAATGTTCACAGCATCGCTGGGTCTGGGTGCTAAACATTCAAACACAGAGCAAAGAACTGAGGAAAACTAAGGGTTTAAATACATTCAAGGGAAACGAGGCACAGGTGCAAATAATAACTGGAGACAAGGGACAACAAAAGGGTCAAAAAGCACAATCTAGTGGCCAAAACTGGAACAATCCTGGCCAAATCCTGACAAAAAGGAGATAAGTGATGCTTTTAATCAGCTGTTTATGGCTTTTTATTTGAAATAAATGGTGGTATAATTGATTCTGGTCAGTCAGTCGACTGATCCTCCATCTAGCCAACTCTAGTTGGCTTGATGGAAAATCTGTCAACTACTAGTGAATTTTTGTTTTCATGTAAACAATGTTGTACTTGGTCTACAAGCATTTCACGACATTTCACAACTCACATTAATATCTGCTAACCATGTGTATGTGACAAATAGAAACGTGATTTGATGTTAGAAATCCACTTGTTAGCTTTGCTTGATCCTTTCTTACTACAGTGTGGTGCTACCCTGATTCAAGAATCATTCAAACATATTTTAAGGCTGACAATTATCTCTGGTGCCATCCCTAGGGTCTGGAAGAAGACCCATATACTCCCTCTGGTGCCATCCTTAGGGTCCGGAGAAGACCCATATACTCCCTCTGGTGCCATCCCTAGGGTCCGGAGAAGACCCATATACTCCCTCTAGTGTCATTCCTAGGGTCTGGAAGAAGACCCATATACTCCCTCTGGTGCCATCCCTAGGGTCTGGAGAAGACCCATATACTCCCTCTGGTGCCATCCCTAGGGTCTGGAGAAGACCCATATACTCCCTCTAGTGTCATCCCTAGGGTCTGGAAGAAGACCCATATACTCCCTCTGGTGCCATCCCTAGGGTCTGGAGAAGACCCATATACACCCTCTGGTGCCATCCCTAGGGTCTGGAGAAGACCCATATACACCCTCTGGTGCCATCCCTAGGGTCTGGAAGAAGACCCATATACTCCCTCTGGTGCCATCCCTAAGTTCTGGAAGAAGACCCATATACTCCCTCTGGTGTCATCCCTTGGGTCTGGAGAAGACCCATATACTCCCTCTGGTGCCATCCCTAGGGTCTAGAGAAGACCCATATACTCCCTCTGGTGCCATCCCTAGGGTCTGGAGAAGACCCATATACTCCATCTGGTGCCATCCCTAGGATCTGGAGAAGACCCATATACTCCCTATGGTGCTACATTAACCACTTGGGATGGGGACCTCTATGCTGAGGATTGGGATGGGACCTCTATGTTGAGGATTCGGATGGGACCTCTATGCTGAGGATTGGGATTGGACCTCTATGTTGAGGATTGGGATGGGACCTCTATGTTGAGGATTGGGATGGGACCTCTATGCTGAGGGATGGAATGGGACCTCTATGTTGAGGACTGGGATGGAACCTCTATGTTGAGGATTGGGATGGGGACCTCTATGCTGAGGATTGGGATGGGACCTCTATGTTGAGGATTGGGATGGGGACCTCTATGCTGAGGACTGGGATGGGGACCTCAATGTTGAGGGATGGGGACCTCAATGTTGAGGGATGGGGACCTCTATGCTGAGGATTGGGATGGGACCGCTATGCTGAGGATTGGGATGGGGACCTCTATGCCGAGGATTGGGATAGGGACCTCTATGGGATGGGGACCTCTATGGGATGGGGACCTCTATGCTGAGGATTGGGATGGGACCTATGCTGAGGGATGTGACCTCTATGCTGAGGACTGGGATGGGACCTCTATGCCGAGGATTGGGATAGGGACCTCTATGGGATGGGGACCTCTATGCTGAGGATTGGGATGGGACCTATGCTGAGGGATGGGAGCTCTATGTTGAGGACTGGGATGGGAGCTCTATGTTGAGGATTGGGATGGGACCTCTATGTTGAGGATTGGGATGGGACCTCTATGGGATAGGGACCTCTATGCTGAGGACTGGGATGGGAGCTCTATGTTGAGGACTGGGATGGGACCTCTATGCCGAGGATTGGGATAGGGACCTCTATGGGATGGGGACCTCTATGCTGAGGATTGGGATAGGGACCTCTATGGGATGGGGACCTCTATGCTGAGGATTGGGATGGGACCTATGCTGAGGGATGGGAGCTCTATGTTGAGGACTGGGATGGGAGCTCTATGTTGAGGTCTGGGAGCTCTATGTTGAGGATTGGGATGGGACCTCTATGGGATAGGGACCTCTATGCTGAGGACTGGGATGGGAGCTCTATGTTGAGGATTGGGATGGGACCTCTATGGGATAGGGACCTCTATGCTGAGGACTGGGATGGGAGCTCTATGTTGAGGACTGGGATGGGACCTCTATGCTGAGGACTGGGATTGGAGCTCTATGCTGAGGACTGGGATGGGAGCTCTATGTTGAGGACTGGGATGGGAGCTCTATGTTGAGGACTGGGATGGGAGCTCTATGTTGAGGACTGGGATGGGAGCTCTATGTTGAGGACTGGGATGGGAGCTCTATGTTGAGGACTGGGATGGGAGCTCTATGTTGAGGACTGGGATAGGGACCTCTATGCTGAGGACTGGGATGGGACCTCTATGCTGAGGACTGGGATGGGACCTCTATGTTGAGGACTGGGATAGGGACCTCTATGCTGAGGACTGGGATGGGAGCTCTATGTTGAGGACTGGGATGGAACCTCTATGTTGAGGACTGGGATAGGGACCTCTATGCTGAGGACTGGGATGGGACCTCTATGCTGAGGACTGGGATGGGACCTCTATGTTGAGGACTGGGATAGGGACCTCTATGCTGAGGACTGGGATGGGACCTCTATGTTGAGGACTGGGATGGGACCTCTATGTTGAGGACTGGGATAGGGACCTCTATGCTGAGGACTGGGATAGGGACCTCTATGCTGAGGACTGGGATGGGACCTCTATGTTGAGGACTGGGATAGGGACCTCTATGCTGAGGACTGGGATGGGACCTCTATGTTGAGGACTGGGATGGGACCTCTATGCTGAGGACTGGGATGGGACCTCTATGTTGAGGACTGGGATGGGACCTCTATGCTGAGGACTGGGATGGGACCTATGCTGAGGACTGGGATGGGAGCTCTATGTTGAGGATTGGGATGTGAGCTCTATGTTGAGGACTGGGATGGGACCTCTATGCTGAGGACTGGGATGGGACCTCTATGCTGAGGACTGGGATGGGAGCTCTATGTTGAGGACTGGGATGCAACCTCTATGTTGAGGACTGGGATAGGGACCTCTATGCTGAGGACTGGGATGGGAGCTCTATGTTGAGGATTGGGATGGGAGCTCTATGCTGAGGACTTGGATAGGGAGCTCTATGTTGAGGACTGGGATGGGAGCTCTATGTTGAGGATTGGGATAGGGACCTCTATGTTGAGGACTGGGATGGGAGCTCTATGTTGAGGACTGGGATGGGACCTCTATGTTGAGGATTGGGATGGGACCTCTATGCTGAGGACTGGGATGGGACCTCTATGTTGAGGATTGGGATGGGACCTCTATGTTGAGGACTGGGATGGGAGCTCTATGTTGAGGACTGGGATGGGAGCTCTATGTTGAGGACTGGGATAGGAGCTCTATGCTGAGGACTGGGATAGGGAGCTCTATGTTGAGGACTGGGATGGGAGCTCTATGTTGAGGATTGGGATAGGGACCTCTATGTTGAGGACTGGGATGGGAGCTCTATGTTGAGGACTGGGATGGGACCTCTATGTTGAGGATTGGGATGGGACCTCTATGCTGAGGACTGGGATGGGACCTCTATGTTGAGGATTGGGATGGGACCTCTATGTTGAGGTCTGGGATGGGAGCTCTATGTTGAGGACTGGGATGGGACCTCTATGTTGAGGACTGGGATGGGAGCTCTATGTTGAGGATTGGGATGGGACCTCTATGCTGAGGACTGGGATGGGAGCTCTATGTTGAGGACTGGGATGGGAGCTCTATGTTGAGGATTGGGAGCTCTATGTTGAGGATTGGGATGGGACCTCTATGTTGAGGACTGGGATGGGAGCTCTATGTTGAGGACTGGGATGGGAGCTCTATGTTGAGGATTGGGATGGGAGCTCTATGTTGAGGATTGGGAGCTCTATGTTGAGGACTGGGATGGGACCTCTATGTTGAGGACTGGGATGGGACCTCTATGTTGAGGACTGGGATGGGAGCTCTATGTTGAGGACTGGGATGGGAGCTCTATGTTGAGGACTGGGATGGGAGCTCTATGTTGAGGACTGGGATGGGAGCTCTATGTTGAGGACTGGGATGGGAGCTCTATGTTGAGGATTGGGATGGGACCTCTATGTTGAGGATTGGGATGGGACCTCTATGTTGAGGATTGGGATGGGACCTCTATGTTGAGGACTGGGATGGGACCTCTATGTTGAGGACTGGGATGGGACCTCTATGTTGAGGACTGGGATGGGACCTCTATGGGATAGGGACCTCTATGCTGAGGACTGGGATGGGAGCTCTATGCTGAGGACTGGGATGGGACCTCTATGTTGAGGACTGGGATGGGGACCTCTATGCTGAGGACTGGGATGGGACCTCTATGGGATAGGGACCTCTATGTTGAGGACTGGGATGGGACCTCTATGTTGAGGACTGGTTTGTTTCTCTGGAGTTGGTTTATTTTTGTATTTGTATTATGTTGTGGTGTAGATGATGGACTTCCTTGTAAAAGACAATGGGACTCTGCTATGATAAAAGTTATAATATGTTGTTGTAGGAGGCCTAGTTGAGTCCAGGGTTTCAGCAACGGAGTCCCAAATGGTACCCTATGCCTTATATAGACGCCCACAGGGCTCTAGTCAAAAGTTGTGCACTATAGCGGGAAAAGGGTATACGCTATAATTTGGGACCCAGTCAACATTGTTTGTAACTCCTGAGATCTGCTGCTGAGAGGTTTCCTGTACTGTGCTGAGTTGGCTGTTTCACTCAGAGATGACATAAGGTTTCTCCTGGAACAGAAGGTGTTCAAACTTCGTGTGTATTTACCTTTTGAACAAAAGCAGTGAGAAGAGACCGCCTCCTGCCAGTCAGTCTACTGGGAGAAGAGACTGTCTCCTGCCAGTCAGTCTACCATTCAGTCTACTGTGAGTAGAGACTGTCTCCTGCCAGTCAGTCTACCATTCAGTCTACTGTGAGTAGAGACTGCCTCCTGCCAGTCAGTCTTCTGTGAGAAGAGACTGTCTCCTGCCAGTCAGTCTACTGTGAGAAGAGACTGTCTCCTGCCAGTCAGTCTACCATTCAGTCTACTGTGAGTAGAGACTATCTCCTGCCAGTCAGTCTACTGGGAGAAAAGACTGTCTCCTACCAGTCAGACTACTGTGAGAAGAGACTGTCTCCTGCCAGTCAGTCTACTGGGAGAAGAGATTGTCTTCTGCCAGTCATTCTACTGGGAGAAGAGACTGTCTCCTGCCAGTCAGTCTTCGATTCAGTCTACTGTGAGTAGAGACTGTCTCTTGCCAGTCAGTCTACTGTGAGAAGAGACTGTCTCCTGCCAGTCAGTCTACCAGTCAGTCTACTGTGAGAAGAGACTGCCTTCCGACAGTATCTGGTCAAAGTTTACTAAGGGTTGGTAACAGGCTGATTGGTTGGCTATTTGAGCCAGTAAATGGGGCTTTACTATTCTTGGATAGAGGAATGACTCTAGCTTCCCTCCAGGCCTGAGGGCACACACTCTCTAGTAGGTTTAAATAGAAGATGTGGCAATATAATCCACTATTATCCTCAGTAATTTTCCATCTAGATTCTATATTGTCAGACCCCAGTGTTTTGTCATTGTTGATAGACATCAATCACAACTATGTACAACTGCAGCGATCGGTTAGCTGTTCAGATAGCAGATGTTTAAAGTTGGTGAGGGAGATAAAAGACTCCAACTTCAACGATTTTTGCAATTCGTTCCAGTCACAGGCAGCAGAGAACTGGAACGAAAGGTGGCCAAATGAGGTGTTGGCTTTAGGGATGATCAGTGAGATGCACCTGCTGGAGCGCGTGCTACGTGTGGGTGTTGCCATCGTGACCAGTGAACTGAGATAAGGCGGAGCTTTCCCTAGCATGGACTTGTAGATGACCTGGAGCCAGTGGGTCTGGCGACGAATATGTAGCGAGGGCCAGCTGACTAGAACATACAGGTCGCAGTGGTGGGTGGTATAAGGTGCTTTAGTAACAAAGCGGAAGGCACTGTGATAAACTGCATCCAGTTTGCTGAGTAGAGTATTGGAAGCCATTTTGTAGATGACATCGCCGAAGTCGAGGATCGGTAGGATAGTCAGTTTTACTAGGGTAAGTTTGGCGGCGTGAGTGAAGGAGGCTTTGTTGCGAAATAGAAAACCGATTCTAGATTTGATTTTGGATTGGAGATGTTTGATAGGAGTCTGGAAGGAGAGTTTACAGTCTAGCCAGACACCTAGGTACTTATAGATGTCCACATATTCTAGGTCGGAACCATCCAGGGTGGTGATGCTAGTCGGGTGTGCGGGTGCAGGCAGCAAACGGTTGAAAAGCATGCATTTGGTTTTACTAGCGTTTAAGAGCAGTTGGGGGCCACAGAAGGAGTGTTGTATGGCATTGAAGCTCGTTTGGAGGTTAGATAGCACAGTGTCCAAGGAAGGGCCAGAAGAATACAGAATGGTGTCATCTGCTTAGAGGTGGATCAGGGAATCGCCCGCAGCAAGAGCAACATCATTGATATATACAGAGAAAAGAGTCGGCCCGAGAATTGAACCCTGTGGCACCCCCATAGAGAATGCCAGAGGACTGGACAACATGCCCTCCGATTTGACACACTGAACTCTGTCTACAAAGTACTTGGAGAACCAGGTGAGGCAGTCATTAGAAAAACCGAGGCTACTGAGTCTGCCGATAAGAATATGGTGATTGACAGAGTCGATTGCCTTGGCCAGGTCGATGAAGACGGCTGCACAGTACTGTCTTTTATCGATGGCGGTTATGATATCGTTTAGTACCTTTAGCGTGGCCATCTGATTCAATTAATGAAGGAGCCAAATTGGCTTTTTTCACCAAAACGTCATTTAATTAAGGTGCTCTAAAGCTTTTTACTCTCATTCTTCAAATCATTTATTTTTGTTTCATAGTTTCTTTGTCTTTTTATTCTTATGTTTGCCAATCGATTGGATAGCCAGACTTATTTGCAATACCTTTTGTATCATCCCTCTCAACCATATAATTTTTCAATTACTCATCAATCCAAGAGGATTTAACAGTCATTTTCTTAATGGGTGCGTGTTTATTAGTAACTGGAATAAGTCGTTTCATAAATGTGTGAAGTGCAGTGTCTGGTTGCTCTTCATTACACACCACAGACCAGCAAATATTCTTTACTTCAACAACATAGGAATCACTACAAAACTTCCAGTATGACCTCTTATACACTATATTAGGCCCAACCTTTGGAACTGTGGTTTCCAAAATATGGCTCCTATATTGTGATCACTGCATCTGATGGATCTGGATACTGCTTTCAAGCAGATTTTTTTCAGCATTAGTAAAGATGTGATCAATACATGTTGATGATTTCATTCCTGTGCTGTTTGTAACTACCCTGGTAGGTTGACTGATAACCTGAACCAGGTTGTGTCACTTTCTGACCTTAGTTTGTTTGTTATGTCTTTGTTTTAGTATGGTCAGGGCGTGAGTTGGTTGGGTTGTCTATGATTTGCTATTTCTATGTTTGGCCTGGTATGGTTCTCAATCAGAGGCAGCTGTCTATCGTTATCCCTGATTGAGAACCATATTTAGGTAGCCGGTTTTCTATTGTGTTCCTCCTCTTCTCCTTCAAATGATGACCGTTACAGAATCACCCAACACCAAAGGACCAAGCAGCGTGGTAACAGGCAGCAGCAGCAGCGATCTCAGGACTCTTGGACATGGGAGGAGATCCTGGACGGCAAAGGACCCTGTGCACAGAGAGGCAGCCCCAAAAATGTATTGGGGGGATGCACACGGGGAGTGTGGCGAAGTCAAGTAGGAGACCTGTGCCAATTCCCCGTGCTTACCGTGGAGAGAGAGGGACCGGGCAGGCACTGTGTTATGCCACGAGGCGCACAATGTCCCCGGTGCGCAGGCATAGCCCGGTGCGGTACATAGCAGTGCCTCGTATCGGCCGGGCTAGGTTGGGCATCGAGCCAGGTGCCATGAAGCCTGCTTACCGCATCTGGTCTCCAGTGTGTCTCCTCGGGCCGGGGTACATGGCACCAGCCCTACGCATTGTGTCCCCGGTTCGCCAGCACAGCCCAGTGCGGGCTTATCCACCTCGCCGCGCTGGCCTGGCAACGGGGAGCATTCAGCCAGGTAGGGTTGGGCAGGCTCGGTGCTCGAGACCTCCAGTGCGCCTTCACGGTCCTGTCTATCCTGTGCCACCTCCACGCACCAGCCCTCCGGTGGCAGCCCCCCGCACCAGGCTGTCTCTCCGTCTCCTCCCTACAGGTGAACCCGCCTGTCCAGCGCTGCCAGAGCCTTTCTCCTGCCCAGTTCCGCCAGAGTCGCCCGTCTGTCCGGCGCCGCCAGAGTCGCCCGTCTGTCCGGCGCCGCCAGAGCCGCCCGTCAGTCAGGAGCCGCCCGTCAGTCAGGAGCCGCTTGTCAGCCAGGAGCCGCCAGAGGCGTCCGTCAGCCAGGAGCCGCCAGAGTTGCCCGCCTGTCCGGTGCTGCAGGAATCTCCCGTTCGTCCGGTGCTGCCAGAATCTCCCGTCCAGTCGGGACCCGTGGCTTGGGTCCCCAGTCCGAGGTCGGCGGCGAGAGTCGCCGCTCTTAGGAGGCCACGGAGACGGGTAAAGAGGCGGAGAAAGACTATGGTGGAGTGGGGTCCACATCCCGCGCCAGAGCCGCCACCACGGACAGACACCCACCCAGTCCCTCCCCTATAGGTTCAGGTTTTGCGGCCGGAGTCCGCACCTTCGGGGGGGTACTGTCACGTTCTGACCTTAGTTCTTTTGTTTTGTTTTAGTATGGTCAGGGCGTGAGTTGGGTGGGTTGTCTATGTTAGTTTTTCTATGATTTGCTATTTCTATGTTTGGCCTGGTATGGATCTCAATCAGAGGCAGCTGTCTATCGTTGTCCCTGATTGAGAACCATATTTAGGTAGACGGTTTTCTATTGTGTTTCGTGGGTGATTGTTTTCTGTTGTGTGTCTGCACCAGCCAGAACTGGTTTCGGTTGTTTCTCTTTGTTATTTTGTTATTTCCTTGTTAATTTAATAAATATGGACACATACCAAGCTGCACCTTGGTCCTCTCTTTCTCCTTCATACAACGACCGTTACAGGTTGCAGGCACTGGTTACAGTTTGAAGCTTTTTCTTGAGTGGGCAGCTTGATGAAAGCCAGTCGATATTTAAATCACCCAGAAAAAATATTTCTCTATTGATATCACATACATTGTCAAGCATTTCACACATGTTATCCAGATACTAACAGTTAGCACTTGTTGTTCTATGTTATCCAGATACTAACAGTTAGCACTTGTTGGTCTATAGGGCTTTAGGTGAGGTAGATGAACCTGTAGCCATATTCTTTCAAAAGTATTTAACATGAGATTGTCTCTAAGCTTTACAGGAATGTGGTTCAGAATATAGAGTGCAACAACGCCCCCTTTGGCATTTCTGTCTTTTTGGCAGATGTCATAACCATGTATTGCTACCACTGTATCATCAAAGGTATTATCTAAGTTAGTTTCAGAAATAGTCAGAATATGAATGTCATCTGTTACTAGCAAGTTATTGACTTCATGGACCTTGTTTCTCAGGCTACATATGTTAATATGGGCTATTTCTAGCAATTTTCTGGGATGCTTGATTGTTTTTAATGCTTTACTGTGAAGCTTAGCAGAGGTAGACATGCTCAGGTTATTGTATTTGTTTATAATGCTTTACTGGGAAGCTTAGCAGAGGTAGACATGCTCAGGTTATTGTATTTGTTTTAATGCTTTACTGTGAAGCTTAGCAGAGGTAGACATGCTCAGGTTATTGTATTTGTTTTTAATGCTTTACTGGGAAGCTTAGCAGAGGTAGACATGCTCAGGTTATTGTATTTGTTTTAATGCTTTACTGTGAAGCTTAGCAGGGGTAGACATGCTCAGGTTATTGTATTTGTTTTTAATGCTTTACTGGGAAGCTTAGCAGAGGTAGACATGCTCAGGTTATTGTATTTGTTTTTAATGCTTTACTGGGAAGCTTAGCAGGGGTAGACATGCTCAGGTTATTGTATTTGTTTTTAATGCTTTACTGGGAAGCTTAGCAGGGGTAGACATGCTCAGGTTATTGTATTTGTTTTTAATGCTTTAATGGGATACTTTAATGTATTAAAAATCACAACATTTAGGCCAATGTTTGTACCACAACTAAAGTTAAATAAATAACTCTAAATTAAGCATATAGGAGTACCTGTTTCTTTGTTAAATGCTCAACACAGAATAGCAGAACACAGACACCTCACAAGCCCTTACCTGGCAGCTTCATTAAATAGTACCCACAAAACACCAGTCTCAATGTCAACAGTGAAAAGATGACTCCAGGATAATTGCTGATTAAGTTTGAATAACAGACTGGAAGCTTCAAAAGGAGGGTGTGCTTGGAATCATTGTTCTGCACGAAATGGGCTTCACAGGCAAGGATATTGCTGCCAGTAAGATTGCACCTAAATCAACTATTTATCGGATCATTAAGTACTTCAATTGTGTTGAAGAAGGCTTCAGGGCGCCCAAGAACGTCCAGCAAGTGCCAGGACCGTCTCCTAAAGTTGATTCAGCTGCGGGATCAGGGCACCACCAGCACAGAGCTTGCTCAGGAATGGCAGCAGGCAGATGTGAGTGCATCTGCACGCACAGTGAGGAGAAGACTTTTGGAGGATGTCCTGGTGTCAAGCAGGGCAGCAAAGAAGCCACTTCTCTCCAGGAAAAACATCATCATGATATTCTGCAAAAGGTACAGGGATTGGACTGCTGAGGACTGGGGTAAAAGTCCTTTTCTCTGATGAATCCCCTTTCCGATTGTTTGGGGCATCTTGAAAAAAGCTTGTCCCGAGAAGACAAGGTGAGCGCTACCATCAGTCCTGTGTCATGCCAACAGTAAAGCATCCTGAGACCATTGATGTGTGGGGTTGCTTCTCAGCCAAGGGAGTGGGCCCACTCACAATTTTGCCAAAGAACACAGCCATGAATAAAGAATGGTACCAACACATCCTCCGAGAGCAACTTCTCCCAACCATCCAGGTACAGTTTGGTGACGAACAGTGCATTTTCCATTATGATGGAGTGCCTTGCCATAAGGCAAAAGTGATAAATAATTGGCTCGGGGAACAAAACATTGATATTTTGGGTCCATGGCCAGGAAACTCCCCAGACCTTAATCACATTGAGAACACGTGGTCAATCCTTAAGAGGCGAGTGGACAAACAAAAACCCACACATTCTGACAAACTCCAAGCATTGATTATGCAAGAATGGGCTGCCATCAGTCAGGATGTGGCCCAGAAGTTAATTGACAGCATGCCAGGGTGGATTGCAGAGGTCTTGAGAAAGAAGTGTCAACACTGCAAATATTGACTCTGCATCAGCTTCATGTAATTGTCAATAAAAGCCTTTGACACTTATGAAATGCCTGTAATTATACTTCAGTATTCCATAGTAACATCTGACAAAACATATCTAAAGACACTGAGGCAGCAGATTTTGTGGAAATTAATATTTGTGTCATTCTCAAAACTTTTGGCCACTACTGTACACACAATATCCCATAATGACAAAGCAAAAACAGGTTTTTATACATTCATCCCTGAGATGCTTCTACAACTTGATTGGAGTCCACCTGTTATAAATTAAATTGATTGGACATGATTTGGAAAGGCTGTCTGTTCACTGAACGTGCTACCTTGTCTAGGACCTGCTGTTTTTGACTCAATCTCTCCCGCACCTGCTGTCTCTAACTCTGAATGATTGGCTATGAAAAGCCAACTGACATTAACTCCTGAAGTGCTGACCTGTTGCACCCTCTACAACCACTGTGATTATTATTATCTGACCCTGCTGGTCATCTATGAACCTTTGAACATAATGGCCGTGTTCTGTTATAATTTTCACCTGGCACAGCCAGGGGAGGACTGGCCACCCCTCAGAGCCTGGTTCCTCTCTAGGTTTCTTGCTAGGTTCTGGCCTTTCTAGGGAGTTTTTCCTAGCCCCTGTGCTTCTACATCTGCATTGCTTGCTGTTTGGGGTTTTAGGCTGGGTTTCTGTACAGCACTTTGAGATATCGGCTGTTGTTAAAAGGGCTTTATAAATACATTTGATTGATTGATTGAAGCCATGAGGTCAAAGGAATTGTCCAAAGAGCTCAAAGAAAGGATTGTGTCGAGGCACATATCTGGGGAAGGGTACCAAAAAGGGTCTACAGCATTGAAGGTCCACAAGAACACAGTGGCCTCCATAATTCTTAAATTGAAGAAGTTTGGAACCACCAAGACTCTTCTTAGAGCTGGCCGCCCAGCCAAACTGAGCAATCAGGGGAGAGGGGACTTGGTCAGGGAGGTGACAAAGAACCCAATGGTCACTCTGATAGAGCTCCATAGTTCTTCTGTGGAGATGGGAGAACCTTCCAGAAGGACAATCATCTCTGCAGCACTCCACCAATCAGACTTTTATGGTAGAGTGCCCAGATGGAAGCCACTCCTCAGTAAAAGGCACATGACAGCCTGGTTGGAGTTTGCCAAAAGGCACCTAATGGACTTTCAGACCATGAGAAACAAGATTCTCTGATCTGATGAAATCAAGGTTGAACTCTTTAGCCTGAATGCCAAGCTTCACGTCTGGAGGAACCCTGACACCATCCCTACAGTGAAGCATTGTGGTGGCAGCATCATGCTGTGGGGATGTTTTTCAGCGGCAGAGACTGGGAGACTAGTCGGGATCAAGGGAAAGATGAACAGAGCAGAGTAAAAAGAGATGATGAAAACCTGCTCCAAAGCGCTCAACACCACAGACTGGGGCAAAGGTTCACCTTCCAACAGGACAATAACCCTAAGCACACAGCCAGGACAATACAGGAGTGGCTCCGGGACAAGTCTCTGAATGTCCTTGAGTGGCCCAACCGGAGCTTGGACTTGACCCCGATCTAATATCTCTGGAGAGACCTGAAAATAGCTGTGCAGCAACGCTTCCCATCCAACCTGACAGAGCTTGAGAGGATCTGCAGAGAAGAATGGGAGAAACTCCCCAAATACAGTTGTGCCAAGCTTGTAGCGTCATACCCAAGAAGGGGCTGAAATTACTGCCAAAGGTGTTTCTACAACGTACTGAGTAAAGTGTCTGAAAAGTTATGAAAATGTGATATTTCAGTTTTTTTTATTTAATACATTTGCAAACGTTTCTAATTTAAAATTGAGGGGGAAATGAATATTACACATTTTAGAATAAGGCTGTAATATAACAAAATGTGGAAAAAGTCAAAGGGTTTGAATACTTTGCAACTGCACTGTTTATACATACACATGATGTAATCAACCCCTATAGGATATAGAGTGGCTTGTGAAAGTATTCACCCTCCTTGGCATTTTTCCTATTTTGTTGCCTTACAACCTGGAATTAAAATGTGTTTTGGGGGGGGTTGTATCATTTGATTTACACAACATGCCTGATGTTGCAAAATATTTTTTATTGTGAAACAAACAAGAAATAAGACAAAAAAACAGAAAACTTGAGCGTGCATAACTATTCACCCCCCAAAGTCAATGCTTTGTAGAGCCACCTTCTGCAGCAATTCCAGCTGCAAGTCTCTTGGGGTATGTCTCTATAAGCTTGGCACATCTAGCCACTGGGATTTTTACCCATTCTTCAAGATAAAACTGCTCCAGCTCCTTCAAGTTGGATTGGTTCCGCTGGTGTACAGCAGTCTTTAAGTCATAACCCAGGTTCTCAATTGGATTGAGGCCTGGATGGATCTGTACTTCTCCAAAACTTTGTCCGTGACCTGTTTGGAGAACTCCTTGGTCTTCATGGAGCCGCTTGCTTGGTGGTGCCGCTTGCTTAGTGGTGTTGCAGACACTGGGGCCGTTCAGAACAGGTGTATATACGCTGAGATCATGTGACAGATCATGTGACACTTAGATTGCACACAGGTGGACTTTATTTAACTAATTATGTGACTTCTGAAGGTAATTGGTTGCACCAGATCTTATTTATGGGCTTCATAAGCAAAGGGGTGAATAGATCACGCATCACTTTTCAGTTTTTAATTTTTTTGAATTTCTTGAAACAAGTCCTTTTTATTCATTTCACGTCACCAATTAGGACTATATTGTGTATGTCCATCACATCAAATCCAAATAAAAATCTATTTAAATTACCATTTGTAATGTAACAAAATATGAAAAACACCAAGGGGGATGAATACTTTTGCAAGGCACTGTAATTAATCCCTGTATGACAACTATCTCGTTCTCTCTTCATTGAAAGTAGTGACATTAGAATCCAAGAAGGCAGGCTATAAGACATCAACGCATCTCCTTACAGTACCTCCTATGGATGCATAAAACCTATATGAGTGTGGAGTCACTACTTCTGCTGCCAAAGACACCCCTATTGCCAAACTGTCTTAGTTCTGTTGGAAACTGGTGTCATCATCATCATCATCATGCACATCTCTTGACTTATGTCCTCTTTATCATCATCACCATCACCACCATCACCACCACTACCACCACCACCATCATCACCAACACCATCATCATCATCATCACCACTATTATCATCATCATAATCACCACCATCACCACTACCACCACTACTACCACCTCCACCATCATCATCACCACCACCACCATCATCATCATCACCACCATCACCACTACCACCACTACTACCACCTCCACCATTATCCTCACCACCACCACGACCACTACCACCATCACCAACATCATCATCACCACCATCACCACCATCATCATCATCACCACTATTATCATCATCATAATCACCACCATCACCACTACCACCATCACCAACATCATCACCACCACCACTACCACCATCACCACCATCATCATCACCACCACCATCAGTACCACCACCACCATCATCACCATCATCATCACAACCAGCACCACCACCATCATCATCATCACCACCACCACCAGCACCACCACCATCACCACCATCATCACCACCATCCCCCTCCACCACCACCACCATCACCACCATCCCCCTCCACCACCACCACCACCATCATCATCATCAGCATCATCATCATCATCATCATCATCACCACCATCATCCCCCTCCACCACCATCACCACCACCACCACCATCATCATCATCATCATCACCACCACCACCACCATCATCATCATCATCACCACCACCACCACCACCACCACCATCACCACCACTATCATCCTCATCATCATCACCACCACCACCACCCCCACCACCACCACCACCACCATCATCATCATCATCACCACCACCACCACCACCATCATCATCATCATCATCACCACCACCACCACCACCACCATCACCACCCCCATCATCATCATCATCATCATCCCGAATGTCACCCTATTTCTCCATTGGGCTCTTGTCAACAGTAATGCACTATATTTGGAACATGGTACCATTTGGGGCTCCTACAGACCCTAAATAATCAGGGTACCATTTGGGACTCAAACAGACACTAAATAATCAGGGTACCATTTGGGACTCCTACAGACACTAAATAATTAGGGTACCATTTGGGACTCCTACAGACACTAAATAATCAGGGTACCATTTGGGACTCCTACAGACACTAAATAATCAGGGTACCATTTGGGACTCCTAAAGACACTAAATAATCAGGGAACCATTTGGGGCTCCTACAGACACTAAATAATCAGTTCTGTCTTTGGCCAGCAGGTGTCAGTACGATAGAGTGTAGTTCTCTGTTTGGCCAGCAGGTGTCAGTGTGATAGTGTATAGTTCCCTGTTTGGGAGGGAGAGGGACAGGTTTAGGGGGAGGGACAGTGTGAGTGGGAGAGACAGGGACAGGGGGAGTTGGGGAGGTTGGGACATGTTTAGGGGGAGGGACAGTGTGAGTGGGAGGGAGAGGGAGAGGGACAGGGGGAGTGGGAGGGAGAGGGACAGGTTTAGGGGGAGGGAGTGTTGAGAAGGAGAGAGATAAATAGATTGAGAGTGTTGATATTGATTATTCCTACAATAAGGAGCTGTCAGTCACATGGTTAGCTATTCTGAAAGGTTAAGGTTGTCATGAGGCAGACAGCCGTAGCGATACGACATGGGTTCAAATAGTATTTACACTAATTGTAATACTGAATCTCGGCTTGATTGAGCTTGTTTGGCACCTTGGAACAAATAGAATAGTCGCAATGAGTGTAAACCCAGCCAATCTGGAACTCCGGCTACACCAGAGCAAACCCCATGAGTATTTCAAATATTTTCTGTTGTAATTGAACCCAGGTCTGGTAATAATGCAGTACTGATTCCTGTAAATCCACTGTCTCAAGTTCAACCTCCCTGACTCTTCGCCAAAAGAATGTCAAATGATCCAGTACATCATTCACCCCCCCCCTCTATGACCCAGTACATTCACACCCCCTCTATGACCAAGTACATTCACACCCCCTCTACGACCAAGTACATTCACACCCCCTCCACGACCCAGTACATTCACACCCTCTCTATGATCAAGCACATTGACACCCCCTCTATGACCAAGTACATTCACACCCCCTCTACGACCCAGTACATTCACACCCCCTCTACGACCCAGTACATTCACACCCCCTCTATGACCAAGTACTTTCGCACCCCCTCTACGACCCAGTACATTCACACCCCCTCTACGACCCAGTACATTCACACCCCCTCTATGACCAAGTACATTCACACCCCCTCTATGACCCAGTACATTCACACCCCCTCTATGACCCAGTACATTCACACCCCCTCAATGCCAAGTACATTCAAACCCCCTCTATGACCCAGTACATTCACACCCCCTCTATGACCCAGCACATCATTCACATCCCATTTACGACCCAGTACAATCACACCCCCTCTATGACCCAGTACATTCACACCCCCTCTATGACCCAGTACATTTACACCCCCTCTATGACCCAGTACATTCACATCCCATTTATGACCTTGTACATTCACACCCCCTCTATGACCCAGTACATTCACAACCCTCTATGACCCAGTACATTTACACCCCCTCTATGACCCCAGTACATTCACACCCCCTCTATGACCCAGCACATCATTCACATCCCATTTACGACCCAGTACAATCACACCCCCTCTATGACCCCAGTACATTCACATCACCTCTATGACCCAGTACATTCACACCCCCTCTATGACCCAGTACATTCACACCCCCTCTATGACCCAGTACATTCACATCACCTCTATGACCCAGTACATTCACAACCCTCTATGACCCAGTACATTTACACCCCCTCTATGACCCCAGTACATTCACATCACCTCTATGACCCAGTACATTCACACCCCCTCTATGACCCAGTACATTCACACCCCCTCTATGACCCAGTACATTCACACCGCTGCTGTGGGAAGAATTACCTGTCTGATTATGGGCTAGTCACGACGCCGCCATCTCTGTTGGCGACATCATTGGAGTCCAGCAGAGAGAAATGTAGTCCTCATTATATCCTGTTGTATTCATATCAGCAGAGAGGCATATTTCATGTAGTCCTCATTATATCTTGTTATATTCCTATCAGCAGAGAGGCATATTTCATGTAGTCCTCATTATATCCTGTTATATTCCTATCAGCAGAGAGGCATATTTCATGTAGTCCTCATTATATCCTGTTATATTCCTATCAGCAGAGAGGCATATTTCATGTAGTCCTCATTATATCCTGTTATATTCCTATCAGCAGAGAGGCATATTTCATGTAGTCCTCATTATATCCTGTTATATTCCTATCAGCAGAGAGGCATATTTCATGTAGTCCTCATTATATCCTGTTGTATTCCTATCAGCAGAGAGGCATATTTCATGTAGTCCTCATTATATCCTGTTATATTCCTATCAGCAGAGAGGCATATTTCATGTAGTCCTCATTATATCCTGTTATATTCCTATCAGCAGAGAGGCATATTTCATGTAGTCCTCATTATATCCTGTTATATTCCTATCAGCAGAGAGGCATATTTCATGTAGTCCTCATTATATCCTGTTATATTCCTATCAGCAGAGAGGCATATTTCATGTAGTCCTCATTATATCCTGTTATATTCCTATCAGCAGAGAGGCATATTTCATGTAGTCCTCATTATATCTTGTTGTATTCCTATCAGCAGAGAGGCATATTTCATGTAGTCCTCATTATATCCTGTTATATTCCTATCAGCAGAGAGGCATATTTCATGTAGTCCTCATTATATCCTGTTGTATTCCTATCAGCAGAGAGGCATATTTCATGTAGTCCTCATTATATCCTGTTATATTCCTATCAGCAGAGAGGCATATTTCATGTAGTCCTCATTATATCCTGTTATATTCCTATCAGCAGAGAGGCATATTTCATGTAGTCCTCATTATATCCTGTTATATTCCTATCAGCAGAGAGGCATATTTCATGTAGTCCTCATTATATCCTGTTATATTCCTATCAGCAGAGAGGCATATTTCATGTAGTCCTCATTATATCCTGTTGTATTCCTATCAGCAGAGAGGCATATTTCATGTAGTCCTCATTATATCCTGTTATGTTCCTATCAGCAGAGAGGCATATTTCATGTAGTCCTCATTATATCCTGTTATATTCCTATCAGCAGAGAGGCATATTTCATGTAGTCCTCATTATATCCTGTTATATTCCTATCAGCAGAGAGGCATATTTCATGTAGTCCTCATTATATCCTGTTGTATTCCTATCAGCAGAGAGGCATATTTCATGTAGTCCTCATTATATCCTGTTATATTCCTATCAGCAGAGAGGCATATTTCATGTAGTCCTCATTATATCCTGTTATATTCCTATCAGCAGAGAGGCATATTTCATGTAGTCCTCATTATATCCTGTTATATTCCTATCAGCAGAGAGGCATATTTCATGTAGTCCTCATTATATCCTGTTATATTCCTATCAGCAGAGAGGCATATTTCATGTAGTCCTCATTTGATCCTGTTTAATTCCGACTAAACAGAAGAAGGAAAAGGAACATAGATTCTAATGGCCGCTAATGACTGCAAGTAAAAATGTGTTTTAGGCATCACACTGGCCTTAAAGGAATGTGTACATTGAATTTACAATCTACCCTGACACAGTGCTGGCACGATAGCCAAGAATACATGAGGTGCTGATAAATCCAGAACGAGTAACCCTGTAAACCCTCTCTCCACCCACACACATTTAATTCCAGGGCCGTTGCTCTATCACCTCGGCTGTTCTACGCCTCGGCCTGTATCATTGTGATCAACAATATAAATGGTAGCGTAAACAGTTTATAGTGAAATTTAAAATATACCGCTCGCTTCCAAAAGGAAGTTGTTGTGTTGACTTTTTTGTTAACTTTAATCATTTTATTCCAGTCTTAACCTGCTACCCACACACTATTAGAGACAACAACCCTGTAGACAAGACCTAACACTATTAGAGACAACAACCCTGTAGACAAGACCTAACACATTAGAGACAACAACCCTGTAGACAAGACCTAACACATTAGAGACAACAACCCTGTAGACAAGACCTAACATATTAGAGACAACAACCCTGTAGACAAGACCTAACACATTAGAGACAACAACCCTGTAGACAAGACCTAACACATTAGAGACAACAACCCTGTAGACAAGACCTAACACATTAGAGACAACAACCCTGTAGACAAGACCTAACACATTACAGACAACAACTCCTGTTGACAATCCCCAATCCACGAATAGATCAACAACCCTGATGACAATACCTAATCCACTAATAGAGACAACAACAATGTTGACAATACCTGATCCATTAGAGACAACAACCCTGTTGACAATCCCTAAACCACTAATAGAGACACCAACCCCGTTGAATATCCCTAATCCACTAATAAAGACAACAACCCTGTTGACAATACCTAATCCACTAATAGAGACAACAACCCTGTTGTTATCTAATCCACTAATAGAGACAAGAACCCTGTTGACAATACCTAATCGACTAATAGAGAAAACAACCCTGTTGTTATCTAATCCACCAATAGAGACAACAACCCTGTGGACAATCCCTAATCCACCAATAAAGACAACAACCTTGTTGACAATACTTAATCCACTAATAGAGACACCAACCCTGTTGACAATAGCTAATCCACTAATAGGGACAACAACCCTGTTGTTATCTAATCCACTAATAGAGACAAAAACCCTGTTGTTATCTAATCCACTAATAGAGACAAGAACCCTGTTGAAAATACCTAATCCACTTATAGAGACAACAACCCTGTTGACAATACCTAATCAACTAGGGACAACAACGCTGTTGACAATACCCAATCCACTAGGGACAACAACCCTGTTGACAACACCTAATCCACTAGGGACAACAACCCTGTTGACAATACCTAATCCACTGATAGAGAAAACAACCCGGTTGACAATACCTAATCCACTAATAAAGACAACAACCCTGTTGACAATACCTAATCCACTAATAGAGACACCAACTCTGTTGACAATACATCATCCACTAATAGAGACAACAACCCTGTTGACAACACCTAATCCACTAGGGACAACAATCCTGTTGACAACACCTAATCCACTAGGGACAACAACCCTGTTGACAATACCTAATCCACTAGGGACAACAACCCTGTTGTTATCTAATCCATTAGGGACAACAACCCTTTTGACAATACCTAATCCACTAGGGACAACAACCCTGTTGACAATACCTAATCCACCTGGGACAACAACCCTGTTGACAATACCTAATCCACTAGGGACAACAACCCTGTTGACAATACCTAATCCACTAGGGACAACAACCCTGTTGACAACACCTAATCCACTAGGGACAACAATCCTGTTGACAACACCTAATCCACTAGGGACAACAACCCTGTTGACAATACCTAATCCACTAGGGACAACAACCCTGTTGTTATCTAATCCATTAGGGACAACAACCCTTTTGACAACACCTAATCCACTAGGGACAACAACCCTGTTGTTATCTAATCCATTAGGGACAACAACCCTGTTGTTATCTAATCCATTAGGGACAACAACCCTGTTGACAACACCTAATCCACTAGGGACAACAACCCTGTAGACAACACCTAATCCATCTGGGACAACAACCCTGGTGACAACACCTAATCCACTAGGGACAACAACCCTGTTGACAATACCTAATCCACTAGGGACAACAACCCTGTTGGTATCTAATCCATTAGGGACAACAACCCTGTTGACAACACCTAATCCACTAGGGACAACAACCCTGTTGTTATCTAATCCACTAGGGACAACAACCCTGTTGTTATCTAATCCACTAGGGACAACAACCCTGTTGTTATCCAATCCAACTTTTTTATATTGAGATTTGTTATTTTACAACGATAAAACGATAATGACACCATTTATTTTCGGATGGTACAAGCCTACTGCAATAGAGACCCAGGTTTTTAATTATATAGTCCTTTATCTCTACATTAGATCTGTTAATATTTATAAAAATGTTTTCTTATAAACTAGTCATTCTGATTCACGTCCGCGAACAAGGGCCTCTGATTCACTATATTACATATTTTACTTTATAATATACCCGACCTCTACAATTAGGCCATATATATATATATATATGTATATATATATATATATATATATATATACTTGCTATTTCTAATGTACAATCTTCAAATTAAATAAATAAACAATTAAAAAAGATCAGCCTTTCCCATCTTCGCCTTCCCCTAAATCAGAACCTGATATTAAGTCTGCATTACCATCAATTCAACCTCATTTTACATAATACACGGTTCCATACTGCACGAATAAAAAAAGTCCATCATGCTAAAAATGTTTTTTGAAAAAAGAAATTAATCCATATTTGTACTGTGGGTTACTATCTGGTATGTATTGGGATGTATTGGGATGTATCAGGATGCATCGGGAACTACTTCATCAGGAGGTACTGTAGCTATTACACAGCCATGTTGTAATCGTTGAGTCCTTGAACATGTGGTTGTTTACATATAATTTATCGCCCCGCAAGATAAACATTCTGCTTCTCTGATCAGAGCCTTTTGAAAGTGGAGTAGAGGACACATCGTCTCTCCACTATTTCATGGGGAAATTGTTAATTATTAGAGAGTGGGGTGTTCTTCAATTCCCTTCCCTGTTGTTTAACAAGGCAATTTACATTTTGTTGTGAGTTAGCATTGCTACGATCAGACGGGACCTTCCCTCTGCTCTGCCACCGAAATGGTGAGCCTTTTGAAAATCAATTGTTGCCACCTGTTCGTCAGTCATCGTTTCATGAAACACCTTGACTTTTCCTCCGTTGACTGATAGTTTACATCCTCCTTAATTCACTTAATAACAGTATTACTGTATTCCCTTTATAACATAATTACTGTATTCCCTTTATAACAGTATTACTGTATTCCCTTTATAACACTATTACTGTATTCCCTTTATAACAGTATTACTGTATTCCCTTTATAACAGTATTACTGTATTCCCTTTATAACAGTATTACTGTATTCCCTTTATAACAGTATTACTGTATTCCCTTTATAACAGTATTACTGTATTCCCTTTATAACAGTATTACTGTATTCCCTTTATAACAGTATTACTGTATTCCCTTAATAACACTATTACTGTATTCCCTTTATAACAGTATTACTGTATTCCCTTTATAACACTATTACTGTATTCCCTTTATAACAGTATTACTGTATTCCCTTTATAACAGTATTACTGTATTCCCTTTATAACAGAATTACTGTATTCCCTTAATAACACTATTACTGTATTCCCTTTATAACAGTATTACTGTATTCCCTTTATAACAGTATTACTGTATTCCCTTTATAACAGTATTACTGTATTCCCTTTATAACAGTATTACTGTATTCCCTTTATAACAGAATTACTGTATTCCCTTTATAACAGTATTACTGTATTCCCTTTATAACAGCATTACTGTATTCCCTTAATAACACTATTACTGTATTCCCTTTATAACAGTATTACTGTATTCCCTTAATAACATAATTACTGTATTCCCTTAATAACACTAATATTCTTCATTCTTCTGCACTTTAGATCAAGTATTGTGGCTTTCATTGTTTAATTATCATACCGTAGCCTCTCTATGGTATATTTTAGGGAGTCCACAGTAGTTTGTTTTATCATTGTACCGTAGCCTCTCTATTGTGTCTTTTAGGGAGTCCACAGTAGTTTGTTTTATCATTGTACCGTAGCCTCTCTATGGTATCTTTTAGGGAGTCCACGCTTGTTTTCAATATCTTATTTACCGCTCGTATTTCTTCCATCATTTTATCACTGTAATCCATTCCTGTTTTTAAGGCCTCAACCTCCCCCAGCAGCCCAGGCAGTAGATCCAGTTTTTTCAACTGCTCTCTCATGCTGGTAATCAATCTTTTCCAGACATAGTTATAAAAACATCTCCAATGTTAGGGTTGGAATTTTAGATGACGTTTCACATTCAGTTTTGCTCTCAAAGCTCGAGGTCTTCGGTTCTGTGTATCTGATTAGTTTTCAAGCATATCAAAATGCTGATCAATAAATAGTTGAAGATTCTCTATATTATCCAGAATGTTTGTTTTGTCACCTAATCCTCAACTCTCATGATTAATTCATGGAGCAAGCTGTGCCTACCACGCTGCCACCTGTCACGTCACCAGCCATTCCAGTCTTCCTCTGAGCCTATAGCAGACAGCTAGAGATGAGATAATGACTGACTATACCAGAGAGTTGGAGAGGAGATAATGACGACCTATAGCAGACAGAGATGACTGGCTATAGCAGACAGAGAGGAGATAATGACTGGCAATACCAGAGAGTTGGAGAGGAGATAATGATGGGCTATAGCAGACAGAGAGAATATAATGGCTGGCTATAGCAGACAGAGAGAACATAATGACTGGCTGTAGCAGACAGAGATGACTGGCTACAGCAGACAGAGAGGAGATAATGACTGGCAATACCAGAGAGTTGGAGAGGAGATAATGACGGGCTAAAGCAGACAGTTAGAGAGGAGATAATGACTGGCTATAGCAGATAGAGATGAGATGACTGGCTATGTCAGACAGCGTGGAGATGATGACTGTCTATATCAGACAGTTAGAGAGGCGATAATGACTGTCTATAGCAGACAGTTAGAGAGGAGATAATGACTGGCTATACCAGGCAGTTAGAGTGGAGATAATGACTGGATATACCAGGCAGTTAGAGAGGAGATAATGACTGGCTATAGCAGACAGTTATAGAGGAGATCATGACTGGCTATAGCAGACAGTGTGGGGATAATGACTGGCTATACCAGGCAGTTAGAGAGGAGATAATGACTAACTATAGCAGGCAGTTAGAGTGGAGATAATGACTGGCTATAGCAGACAGTTAGAGAGGAGATCATGACTGGCTATAACAGAGATTTAGAGAGGAGATAATGACAGGCTATAACAGGCAGTTAGAGATGAGATAATGACTGGCTATACCAGGCAGTTAGAGTGGAGATAATGACTGGATAGCAGACCTGTGTGGAGATAATGACTGGCTATAGCAGACATTTCGAGAGGAGATAATGACTGGCTATAGCAGACAGTTAGAGAGGAGATCATGACTGGCTATAGAAGACAGTTAGAGTGGAGATAATGACTAGCTATATCAGACAGTTAGAGAGGAGATAATGACTGGCTATATGAGACATTTAGAGGGGAGATAGCGACTGGCTATAGCAGACAGTTAGAGTGGAGATAATGACTGGCTATAGCAGACAGTTAGAGTGGAGATAATGACTGGCTATAGCAGACAGTTAGAGAGGAGATAATGACTGGCTATAGCAGACAGTGTGGAGATAATGACAGGCTATATCAGACAGTTAGAGATGAGATAATGACTGGCTATATCAGACAGTGTGGAGATAATGACTGGCTATAGCAGACAGTTAGAGAGGAGATCATGACTGGCTATTTTAGACAGTTAGAGAGGAGATAATGACTGGCTATAGCAGACAGTTAGAGAGGAGATAATGACTGGCTATTTTAGACAGTTAGAGAGGAGATAATGACTGGCTATTTCAGACAGTTAGAGAGGAGATAATGACTGGCTATAGCAGACAGTTAGAGACGAGATAATGACTGGCTATAGCAGACAGTTAGAGAGGAGATAATGACTGGCTATAGCATACGGTTAGAGAGAAGATAATGACTGTCGATACCAGAGAGTTGGAGAGGAGATAATGACGGGCAATAGCAGACAGAGATAACTGGCTATAGCAGACAGAGGGGAGATAATGACTGACAATACCAGAGAGTTAGAGAGGAGATAATGACTGGCTATAGCAGACAGTTAGATAGGAGATAATGACTGGCTATAGCAGACAGTTAGAGAGGAGATAATGACTGGCTATAGCAGACAGTTAGAGAGGAGATAATGACTGACTATACCAGAGAGTTGGAGAGGAGATAATGACGACCTATAGCAGACAGAGATGACTGGCTTTAGCAGACAGAGAGGAGATAATGACTGGCAATACCAGAGAGTTGGAGAGGAGATAATGATGGGCTATAGCAGACAGAGAGAATATAATGGCTGGCTATAGCAGACAGAGAGAACATAATGACTGGCTGTAGCAGACAGAGATGACTGGCTACAGCAGACAGAGAGGAGATAATGACTGGCAATACCAGAGAGTTGGAGAGGAGATAATGACGGGCTAAAGCAGACAGTTAGAGAGGAGATAATGACTGGCTATAGCAGATAGAGATGAGATGACTGGCTATATCAGACAGCGTGGAGATGATGACTGTCTATATCAGACAGTTAGAGAGGCGATAATGACTGTCTATAGCAGACAGTTAGAGAGGAGATAATGACTGGCTATACCAGGCAGTTAGAGTGGAGATAATGACTGGATATACCAGGCAGTTAGAGAGGAGATAATGACTGGCTATAGCAGACAGTTATAGAGGAGATCATGACTGGCTATAGCAGACAGTGTGGGGATAATGACTGGCTATACCAGGCAGTTAGAGAGGAGATAATGACTAACTATAGCAGGCAGTTAGAGTGGAGATAATGACTGGCTATAGCAGACAGTTAGAGAGGAGATCATGACTGGCTATAACAGAGATTTAGAGAGGAGATAATGACAGGCTATAACAGGCAGTTAGAGATGAGATAATGACTGGCTATACCAGGCAGTTAGAGTGGAGATAATGACTGGATAGCAGACCTGTGTGGAGATAATGACTGGCTATAGCAGACATTTCGAGAGGAGATAATGACTGGCTATAGCAGACAGTTAGAGAGGAGATCATGACTGGCTATAGAAGACAGTTAGAGTGGAGATAATGACTAGCTATATCAGACAGTTAGAGAGGAGATAATGACTGGCTATATGAGACATTTAGAGGGGAGATAGCGACTGGCTATAGCAGACAGTTAGAGTGGAGATAATGACTGGCTATAGCATACAGTTAGAGTGGAGATAATGACTGGCTATAGCAGACAGTTAGAGTGGAGATAATGACTAGCTATATCAGACAGTGTGGAGATAATGCCTGGCTATATCAGACAGTTAGAGTGGAGATAATGACTGGCTATAGCAGACATTTAGAGAGGAGAAAATGACTGGCTATAGCAGACATTTAGAGAGGAGAAAGTGACTGGCTATAGCAGACAGTTAGAGTGGAGATAATGACTGGCTATAGCAGACAGTTAGAGAGGAGATAATGACTGGCTATAGCAGACAGTGTGGAGATAATGACAGGCTATATCAGACAGTTAGAGATGAGATAATGACTGGCTATATCAGACAGTGTGGAGATAATGACTGGCTATAGCAGACAGTTAGAGAGGAGATCATGACTGGCTATTTTAGACAGTTAGAGAGGAGATAATGACTGGCTATAGCAGACAGTTAGAGAGGAGATAATGACTGGCTATTTTAGACAGTTAGAGAGGAGATAATGACTGGCTATTTCAGACAGTTAGAGAGGATATAATGACTGGCTATAGCAGACAGTTAGAGACGAGATAATGACTGGCTATAGCAGACAGTTAGAGAGGAGATAATGACTGGCTATAGCATACGGTTAGAGAGAAGATAATGACTGTCGATACCAGAGAGTTGGAGAGGAGATAATGACGGGCAATAGCAGACAGAGATGACTGGCTATAGCAGACAGAGGGGAGATAATGACTGACAATACCAGAGAGTTAGAGAGGAGATAATGACTGGCTATAGCAGACAGTTAGAGAGGAGATAATGACTGGCTATAGCAGACAGTTAGAGAGGAGATAATGACTGGCTATAGCAGACAGTTAGAGAGGAGATAATGACTGACTATACCAGAGAGTTGGAGAGGAGATAATGATGGGCTATAGCAGACAGAGATAATATAATGGCTGGCTATAGCAGACAGAGAGAACATAATGACTGGCTGTAGCAGACAGAGATGACTGGCTACAGCAGACAGAGAGGAGATAATGACTGGCAATACCAGAGAGTTGGAGAGGAGATAATGACGGGCTAAAGCAGACAGAGATGACTGGCTATAGCAGACAGAGAGGAGATAATGACTGGCAATACCAGAGAGTTGGAGAGGAGATAATGATGGGCTATAGCAGACAGAGAGAATATAATGGCTGGCTATAGCAAACAGAGAGAACATAATGACTGGCTGTAGCAGACAGAGATGACTGGCTACAGCAGACAGAGAGGAGATAATGACTGGCAATACCAGAGAGTTGGAGAGGAGATAATGACGGGCTAAAGCAGACAGTTAGAGAGGAGATAATGACTGGCTATAGCAGATAGAGATGAGATGACTGGCTATATCAGACAGCGTGGAGATGATGACTGTCTATATCAGACAGTTAGAGAGGCGATAATGACTGTCTATAGCAGACAGTTAGAGAGGAGATAATGACTGGCTATACCAGGCAGTTAGAGTGGAGATAATGACTGGATATACCAGGCAGTTAGAGAGGAGATAATGACTGGCTATAGCAGACAGTTATAGAGGAGATCATGACTGGCTATAGCAGACAGTGTGGGGATAATGACTGGCTATACCAGGCAGTTAGAGAGAAGATAATGACTAACTATAGCAGGCAGTTAGAGTGGAGATAATGACTGGCTATAGCAGACAGTTAGAGAGGAGATCATGACTGGCTATAACAGAGATTTAGAGAGGAGATAATGACAGGCTATAACAGGCAGTTAGAGATGAGATAATGACTGGCTATACCAGGCAGTTAGAGTGGAGATAATGACTGGATAGCAGACCTGTGTGGAGATAATGACTGGCTATAGCAGACATTTCGAGAGGAGATAATGACTGGCTATAGCAGACAGTTAGAGAGGAGATCATGACTGGCTATAGAAGACAGTTAGAGTGGAGATAATGACTAGCTATATCAGACAGTTAGAGAGGAGATAATGACTGGCTATATGAGACATTTAGAGGGGAGATAGCGACTGGCTATAGCAGACAGTTAGAGTGGAGATAATGACTGGCTATAGCAGACAGTTAGAGTGGAGATAATGACTGGCTATAGCAGACAGTTAGAGTGGAGATAATGACTAGCTATATCAGACAGTGTGGAGATAATGCCTGGCTATATCAGACAGTTAGAGTGGAGATAATGACTGGCTATAGCAGACATTTAGAGAGGAGAAATGACTGGCTATAGCAGACATTTAGAGAGGAGAAAGTGACTGGCTATAGCAGACAGTTAGAGTGGAGATAATGACTGGCTATAGCAGACAGTTAGAGAGGAGATAATGACTGGCTATAGCAGACAGTGTGGAGATAATGACAGGCTATATCAGACAGTTAGAGATGAGATAATGACTGGCTATATCAGACAGTGTGGAGATAATGACTGGCTATAGCAGACAGTTAGAGAGGAGATCATGACTGGCTATTTTAGACAGTTAGAGAGGAGATAATGACTGGCTATAGCAGACAGTTAGAGAGGAGATAATGACTGGCTATTTTAGACAGTTAGAGAGGAGATAATGACTGGCTATTTCAGACAGTTAGAGAGGATATAATGACTGGCTATAGCAGACAGTTAGAGACGAGATAATGACTGGCTATAGCAGACAGTTAGAGAGGAGATAATGACTGGCTATAGCATACGGTTAGAGAGAAGATAATGACTGTCGATACCAGAGAGTTGGAGAGGAGATAATGACGGGCAATAGCAGACAGAGATGACTGGCTATAGCAGACAGAGGGGAGATAATGACTGACAATACCAGAGAGTTAGAGAGGAGATAATGACTGGCTATAGCAGACAGTTAGAGAGGAGATAATGACTGGCTATAGCAGACAGTTAGAGAGGAGATAATGACTGGCTATAGCAGACAGTTAGGAGAGGAGATAATGACTGGCTATAGCAGACAGTTATAGAGGAGATAATGACTGCTATAGCAGACATTTAGAGAGGAGAAAATGACTGGCTATAGCAGACATTTAGAGAGGAGATAATGACTGGCTATAGCAGACAGTTAGAGTGGAGATAATGACTGGCTATAGCAGACATTTAGAGATGAGATGGAGAGTGGAGATAATGACTAGCTATAGCATACAGTTAGAGTGGAGATAATGACTGGCTATAGCAGACAGTTAGAGAGGAGATAATGACTGGCTATTTCAGACAGTTAGAGAGGAGATAATGACTGGCTATAGCAGACATTTAGAGAGGAGATAATGACTGCTATAGCAGACAGTTAGAGTGGAGATAATGACTGGATATAGCAGACAGTGTGGAGATAATGACAGGCTATATCAGACAGAGATGAGATGGAGAGTGGAGATAATGACTAGCTATAGCACACAGTTAGAGAGGAGATAATGACTGGCTATAGCAGACATAGAGGAGATAATGGTTGCCTATAGCAGACAGAGAGGAGATCATGACTGGCTATAGCAGACAGAGAGGAGATAATGACTGGCTGTTACAGAGAGGTTACAGAGAGGCCAACCTCCTTCAGAAACCCTGAGGCTGGATTGGTTATAGCAGGATAATAGAGATGCCAGGCCATCCCATAGCCTACAACACAGCACAGGAGAAAGAGTAGAGATTATCCAGGCTATAGCAGACAGAGAGGAGATTATCCTGGCTATAAAAAACGGAGAGGAGATTATCCTGGCTATACCACACAGAGAGGAGATTATCCTGGCTATAACAAACGGAGAGGAGATTATCCTGGCTATAGCAGACAGAGAGATTTCCCTGGCTATAGCAAACAGAGAGAGGATTATCCTGGCTACAGCAAACAGAGAGGAGATTATCCTGGCTATAGCAAACAGAGAGAAGATTAGCCTGACTATAGGAAACAGAGGAGATTATCCTGGCTATAGTAGACAGAGGGGAGATTATCCTGGCTATAGCAAACAGAGAGGAGATTATATTGGCTATAGAATACAGATAGAAGATTATCCTGGCTATAGCAAACAGAGAGGAGATTATCCTGGCTATAGCAAACAGAGGAGATTATCCTGGCTATAGCAGACAGAGAGGAGATTATCCTGGCTATAGCAAACAGAGAGGAGATTATCCTGGCTATAGCAAACAGAGAGGAGATTTCCCTGACTATAGCAGACAGAGAGGAGATTATCCTGTGTATAGCAGACAGAGAGGAGATTATCCTGGCTATAGCAAACAGAGAGGAGATTATCCTCGCTATAGCAAACAGAGAGGACATTATCCTGGCTATAGCAGACAGAGAGGAGATAATCCTGGCTATAGCAGACAGGGAGGGTATTATCCTGGCTATAGCAGACAGAGATGAGAGTATCCTGTCTATAGCAAAGAAAGAGGAGATTATCCTGTCTATAGAAAAGAGAAAGGAGATTATCCTGGCTATAGCAAACAGAGTAGATTATCCTGGCTATAGCAAACAGTGAGGAGATTATCCTGGCTATAGCAGACAGAGAGGAGATTATCCTGGCTATAGCAAAGAGAGAGGAGATTATCCTGCCTATAGCAAACAGAAAGGAGATTATCCTGGCTATAGCAAACAGAAAGGTGATTATCCTGGCTATTGCAAACAGAGTAGATTATCATGGCTATAGCAAACAGTGAGGAGATTATCCTGGCTATAGCAGACAGAGAGGAGATTATCCTGGCTATAGCAAAGAGAGAGGAGATTATCCTGCCTATAGCAAACAGAAAGGAGATTATCCTGGCTATAGCAAACAGAAAGGAGATTATCCTGGCTATTGCAAACAGAGTAGATTATCCTGGCTATAGCAAACAGAGAGGATATTATCCTGGCTATAACAACCAGAAAGGAGATTATCCTGGCTATAGCAAACAGTGCAGAGATTATCCTGGCTATAGCAAACAGAGAGGATATTATCCTGGCTATAGCAAACAGAGAGGAGATTATCCTGGCTATAGAACACATACAGGGAATTATCATGGCTACAACAAACAGGGAGGAGATTATCCTGGCCATAGCAAACGGAGAGGAGATTATCCTTGCTATAGCAAACAGAGAGGAGATTATCCTGACTATAGCAAACAGAGGGAATATTTCCCTGGCTATAGCAGACAGAGAGGAGATTATCCTGGCTACAGCAAACAGATAGGAGATTATCCTGGCTATAGCAGACATAGAGGAGATTATCCTGGCTATAACAAACATAGAGAAGATTATCCTGGCTATAACAAACAGAGAGGAGATTATCCTGGCTATAACAAACAGAGAGGAGATTATCCTGGCTATAACATACAGAGAAGACATTATCCTGGCTATAACAAACATAGAGAAGATTATCCTGGCTATAACAAACAGAGAGGAGATTATCCTGGCTATAACAAACGGAGAGGAGATTATCCTGGTTATAGCAAACAGAGAGGAGATTATCCTGGCTATAACAAACAGAGAGGAGATTATCCTGGCTATAACAAACAGAGAGGATATTATCCTGGCTATAACAAACATAGAGGATATTATCCTTACTATAGCAAACAGAGACGAGATTATCCTGACTATAGCAAACAGAGAGGAGATTATCCTGGCTATAACATACAGAGAGGAGATTATCCTTGCTGTAACAAACAGAGAGGAGATTATCCTTGCTGTAACAAACAGAGAGGAGATTATCCTTGCTGTAACAAACAGAGAGGAGATTATCCTGGCTATAACAAACAGAGAGGAGATTATCCTGGCTATAACATACAGAGAGGAGATTATCCTTGCTGTAACAAACAAGTTGATTACTTTTTGCAAATCCAATCAGTTTTACCCATTGATTCAATGTCATCCCAATGTTTAGACTTGTTTACAGGTTTAATGACTGGCTATCGTTTCTTTGCTACCTGCCAACTTTACGGTTTTTACTTTTTAATTACCGTTTTATATATATTTTTTCCCTCGCAAGGTTCGTCAGGATCTCCACCAGCTGAAGCCAAGTAGTAACATTAACATGATGCCTTCTAATTGCAGTCGCTGTACTCATAATATACAGGAGAACGATCGCCTTACGGCGAGGATAGCTGTTCTACAAGCCCAGCTTCAGACGCAATCCTTAGGCAAGGGTAATTTCAGTGTAGGAAAGGATGAAACAGTGTCTGTGCCCCCAGTAAGTACAGATAGTAACGTTACTATAAATCCTCTCACACGGTCCCCGCAGCCGGACAACTTTCTCACGGCTTCTGGAGGGAAATGCTGTAGGAACGCTCAACCGGTGTCGCTCATTCAGCCGACAAAACTTTCAACCAGTTCTCCCCATTAAGAAGCGAGTCAGATTCTGAGGCCGAGCCTTCTCTGGTCTCTACTCCGAGACGCCAAAGCTTCCCACAATTAGCTATGACAAATTCAAAACCCTAGTCATTGGCGACTCCATTACCCGCAGTATTAGACTTAAAACGAATCATCCAGCGATCATACACTGTTTACCAGGGGGCAGGGCTACCGACGTTAAGGCTAATCTGAAGATGGTGCTGGCTAAATCTAAAACTGGCGAGTGTAGAGAGTATAGAGATATTGTTATCCACGTCGGCACCAACGATGTTAGGATGCAACATAGCTTCAGCGTGTAAATCAACTAGGAAGATGTGTCGGCATCGAGTAATTGTCTCTGGCCTCCCCCCAGTTAGGGGGAGTGATGAGCTCTACAGCAGAGTCTCACAACTCAATTGCTGGTTGAAAACTGTTTTCTGCCCCTCCCAAAATATATAATTTGTAGATAATTTGTAGATAATTGGCCCTCTTTCTGGGACTCACCCACAAACAGGACCAAGCCTGGCCTGCTGAGGAGTAATGGACTCCATCCTAGCTGGAGGGGTGCTCTCATCTTATCTACCAACATAGACAGGGCTCTATCTCCTCTAGCTCCACAATGAAATAGAGTGCAGGCCAAGCAGCAGGTTGTTTACCAGCCTGCCAGCATAGTGGAGTCTGTCAGTAGCACAGTCAGTGTAGTGAGCTCAGCTATCCCCATTGAGACCGTGTCTGTGTCTTGATCTAGATCAGGCAAAACTAAACATGACGGTGTTTGCCTTTGTAATCTCACTGGAATAAAGACCTCCTCCAATCCTGTCATTATTGAAAGAGATCGTGATACCTCACATCTCAAAATAGGGCTACTTAATGTTAGATCCCTCACTTCCAAGGCCGTCATAGTCAATGAAGTAATCACTGGTCATAATCTTTACGTGATTGGCCTGACTGAAACATGGCTTAAGCCTGATGAATTTACTGTGTTAAATGAGGCCTCACCTCCTGGTTACACAAGTGACCATATCCCCCACAAATCCAGCAAAGGTGGAGGTGTTGCTAACATTTATGATAGCAAATTTCAATTTACAAAAAAAACCCAGACGTTTTCTTCTTTTGAGCTTCTAGTCATGAAATCTATGCAGCCTACCCAATCACTTTTTTTCAGGCCTCCTGGGATGGCATTTACAGCGTTCCTCACTGTGTAGCGAGCAGAGTACTAAAGCACTAGAGTACAAATATCGGTGAACCACCTAACTGAGGAACTACATTTAACATTTAACTTGCCTAGATGCAGTCGCACCCCAAAAACAAAAAAACATCTGTCATTGTGTTATTGACTGTACGTTTGTTTATGTGTAACTCTGTGTTGTTGCTTGTGTTGCACTACTTTGCTTTATCTTGGCCAGGTCGCAGTTGTAAATGAGAACTTGTTCTTAACTGGCCTACCTGGTTAAATAAAGGTGAAATAAAATTAAAGTGAGGAACTAGCTCCCTGGTATACAGAAAATACCTGAGCTCTGAAGCAAGCTTCCAGAAAATTGGAACGGAAATGGCGCCACACCAAACTGGAAATCTTCTGACTAGCTTGGAAAGACAGTACCGTGCAGTATCGAAGAGCCCTCACTGCTGCTCAATCATCCTTTTTTTCCAACTTAATTAATTGAGGAGAATAAGAACAATCCTACATTTATTTTTGATAATGTTGCAAAACTAACTAAAAAGCAGCATTCCTCAAGAGAAGATGGCTTTCACTTCAAAAGTAATAAATTCATGAACTTCTTTGACGAAAAGATCATTATCATTAGAAAGCAAATTACGGACTCCTCTTTAAATCTGCGTATTTCTTCAAAGCTCAGTCTGCACAATACTGCCAGGACCTAGTGTCATGCCCTGATCTGTTTCACCTGTCCTTGTGTCTCCACCCCCTCCAGGTGTCAATTATTTTCCCTGGTGTATTTATCCCTGTGTTTCTCTCTGTAAAAGTTGGTATTGTATGTTCAAGTCAACCAGCATGTTTTTCCCATGTGCCCTTTTACTAGTCCTCTCGGTTTTGACCTTCCATTCCATTAACATTCTGCCTGGCCTGACCTTGAGCCTGCCTGCCATTCTTGAACTCTGAACTGGTTTTGACATTTTGTCTGTCCACGACCATTCTCTTGCCTACCCCTCTCTTGAAAAAGCCAAACCTTGACCCCAAAAATATAAAAAACTATCGGCCTATTTCGTATTTCCCAATCCGCTCAAAGAATTTCAAAGAATCTGCAACTCACTGCCTTCCTGAGGACAAACAATGTATACGAAACGCTTCAGTCTGGTTTTAGGCCCGATCACAGCACTGAGACTGCACTTCTGAAGGTGGTAAATTACCTTTTAATGGCGTCAGACCAAGGTTCTGAATCTGTCCTCGTGCACCTAGACCTTAGTGTTGCTTTTGATACCATGAATCACCACATTCTTTTGGAGAGATTGGAAACCCAAATTGGTCTAGAGGGACAAGTTCTGGCCTGGTTTTGGTCTTATCTGTCAGAAAGATATCAGTTTGTCTCTGTGAATGGTTTGTACTCTGACAAATCAACTGTACATTTCAGTATTCCTCATGGTTCCGTTTTAGGACCACTATTGTTTCCACTATATATTTGACCTCTTGGTGATGTCATTCGGAAACACAATGCCAACTTTCAGTGCTATGCGGATGACACACAGCTGTACATTTAAATGAAACATGGTGAAGCCCCAAAATGTCCTTCCTTGGAAGCCTTTGTTTCAGACATAAGGAAGTGGATGGAGGCAATTTTTTTACTTTTAAACTCGGACAAAACAGAGATGCTTGATCTAGGTCCCAAGAAACAAAGATCTTCTGTTGGATCTGACAATTATTCTTGATGGTTGTACAGTCGTCTCAAATAAAACTGTGAAGGACCTGTTTCAAGGACAGCTTTTATCCATCTTTGTAACAATGCAAAAATCAGAATCTTTCTGTCCAAAAATTTGGCAGAAACTTTATTGATGCTTTTGTCACTTCTAGGTTAGTCTACTGCAATGCTCTACTTTCCAGCTACCCGGATAAAGTTCTAAATGAACTTCAGTTAGTGCTGAACACAGCTGCTAGAATCTTGACTAGAACCCCAAAAATTGCATCATATTACTCCAGTGCTAGCCTCTCTACACTGGCTTCCTGTTAATGCTAGGGCTGATTTCATGGTTTTACTGCTAACCTACAAAGAATTACATGGGCTTGCTCCTACCTATCTATCTGATTTGGTCCTGCCCTATATACCTACACGTACGCTACGGTCACAAGACGCAGGCCTCCTTACTGTCCCTAGAATTTCTAAGCAAACAGCTAGAGGCAGGGCTTTCTCCTATAGAGCTCCATTTTTATGGAATGGTCTGCCTACCCATGTGAGAGACGCAAACTCGGTCTCAACCTTTAAGTCTTTATTGAAGACTCGTCTTTTCAGTAGGTCCTATGAGTGTAGTCTTGCCCAGGGGTGTGAAGGTGAACGGAAAGGCACTGGAGCGACGAACGGCCCTTGCTGTCTCTGCCTGGCCGGTTCCCCTCTCGCCTCTGGGATTCTCTGCCTCTAACCCTATTAGAGGCAGAGAGTCACTGGCCTACTGGTGCTCTTCCATGCCGTCCCTAGGAGGGGTGCGTCTGTTGAGTGGGTTGAGTTACTGATATGATCTTCCTGTCCGGGTTGGTGCCCCCCTTGGGTTCGTGCCGTGGGGGATATCATTGTGGAATATACTCTGCCTTGTCTCAGGGTAGGAGGTTGGCGGATGAAGAAATGCCTCTAGTGGTGTGGGGGCTGTGCTTTGGCAATGTGGGTGGGGTTATATCCTGTCTGTTTGGCCCTGTCCGGGGGTATCGTTGGACAGGGCCACAGTGTCTCCTGACCCCTAGTGTCTTAGCCTCCAGTATTTATGCTGCAATAGTTTATGTGTCGGTTTCTAGGGTCAGTATGTTATATCTGGAGTATTTCTCCTGTCTTATCATGTGTCCTGTGTGAATTTAAGTATGCTCCCTCTAATTCTCTCTTTCTTTCTCTGTCTCCTTTTCTCTCTCTTTCTCTCTCTCTCTCTTTCTATCTCTCTTCTCTCGGAGGACCTGAGCCCTAAGACCATGCCTCAAGACTACCTGGCCTGATGATTCCTGCTGTCCCCAGTCCACCTGGTCATGCTGCTGCTCCAGTTTGAAGTGTTCTGCCTGCGGCTATGGAACCCTGACCTGTTCACTGGCCATGCTACCTTGTCCCAGACCTGCTGTTTTCGACTCTCTCTATCGCACCTGCTGTCTCTAACTCTGAATGATTGGCTATGAAAAGCCAACTGACATTTACTCCTGAAGTGCTGACCTGTTGCACCCTCTACAACCACTGTGATTATTATTATCTGACCCTGCTGGTCATCTATGAATGTTTGAACATCTTGGCCATGTTCTGTTATAATTTCCACCCGGCACAGCCAGAAGAGGATTGGCCACCCCTCAGAGCCTGGTTCCTCACTAGGTTTCTTTCTAGGTTCCGGTCTTTCTAGGGAGTTTTTCCTAGCCACCGTGCTTCTACATCTGCATTGCTTGCTGTTTGGGGTTTGAGGCTGCGTTTCTGTACAGTACTTTGTGACATCGGCTGATGTAAAAAGAAATGTATAAATAAATGTGAGCCAGTGGTATAAAGTATAGGAGTTTTAGAAGACGTCCTGCTACACAATCAGCTGACGGAGAGAGTAATTAACCTGGAGAGACGGAGAGAGTAATGAACCTAGAGAGACAGAGAGAATAATGAACCTGGAGAGACAGAGAGAGTAATGAACCTGGAGAGATGGAGAGAGTAATGAACCTGGAGAGACAGAGAGAGTAATGAACCTGGAGAGATGGAGAGAGTAATGAACCTGGAGAGATGAGAGAGTAATGAACCTGGAGAGAGTAATGAACCTGGAGAGATGGAGAGAGTAATGAACCTGGAGAGATGGAGAGAGTAATGAACCTGGAGAGACAGAGAGAGTAATGAACCTGGAGAGACAGAGAGAGTAATGAACCTGGAGAGAGTAATGAACCCGGAGAGATGAGAGAGTAATGAACCTGGAGAGAGTAATGAACCTGGAGAGATGGAGAGAATAATGAACCTGGAGAGAGTAATGAACCTGGAGAGATGGAGAGAGTAATGAACCTGGAGAGATGGAGAGAGTAATGAACCTCAAGAGATGGAGAGAGTAATGAACCTGGAGAGACGGAGAGAGTAATGAACCTGGAGAGATGGAGAGAGTAATGAACCTGGAGAGATGGAGAGAGTAATGAACCTGGAGAGATGGAGAGAGTAATGCACCTGGAGAGATGGAGAGAGTAATGAACCTGGAGAGATGAGAGAGTAATGAACCTCGAGAGATGGAGAGAGTAATGAACCTGGAGAGATGGAGAGAGTAATGAACCTGGAGAGATGAGAGAGTAATGAACCTGGAGAGATGGAGAGAGTAATGAACCTGGAGAGATGAGAGAGTAATGAACCTGGAGAGACGGAGAGAGTAATGAACCTGGAGAGATGAGAGAGTAATGAACCTGGAGAGATGGAGAGAGTAATGAACCTGGAGAGATGGAGAGAGTAATGAACCCGGAGAGATGGAGAGAGTAATGAACCTGGAGAGAGTAATGAACCTGGAGAGATGGAGAGATTAATGAACCTGGAGAGACGGAGAGAGTAATGAACCTGGAGAGATGGAAAGAGTAATGAACCTGGAGAGATGGAGAGAGTAATGAACCTGGAGAGAGTAATGACCTGGAGAGATGGAGAGAGTAATGAACCTGGAGAGACGGAGAGAGCAATGAACCCGGAGAGATGGAGAGAGTAATGAACCTGGAGAGATGGAGACAGTAATGAACCTGGAGAGATGGAGAGAGTAATGAACCTGGAGAGATGGAGAGAGTAATAAACCTGGAGAGAGTAATGAACCTGGAGAGATGGAGAGAGTAATGATCCTGGAGAGAGTAATGAACCTGGAGAGAGTAATTAACATGGAGAGATGGAGAGAGTAATGAACCTGGAGAGATGGAGAGAGTAATGAACCTGGAGAGAAAGAGAAAGTAATGAACCTGGAGAGATGGAGAGAGTACTGAACCTGGAGAGATGGAGAGAGTAATGAACCTGGAGAGAGTAATGAACCTGGAGAGATGGAGAGAGTAATGAACCTGGAGAGAGTAATGAACCTGGAGAGATGGAGAGCGTAATGAACCTGGAGAGAGTAATGAACCTGGAGAGAGTAATTAACCTGGAGAGATGGAGAGAGTAATGAACCTGGAGAGAGTAATGAACCTGGAGAGATGGAGAGAGTAATGAACCTGGAGAGAGTAATGAACCTGGAGAGATGGAGAGAGTAATGAACCTGGAGAGATGGAGAGAGTAATGAACCTGGAGAGATGGAGAGAGTAATGAACCTGGAGAGATGGAGAGAGTAATGAACCTGGAGAGATGGAGAGAGTAATGAACCTGGAGAGATGGGGAGAGTAATGAACCTGGAGAGATGGAGAGAGAAATGAACCTGGAGAGATGGAGAGAGTAATGAACCTGGAGAGAAAGAGAAAGTAATGAACCTGGAGAGATGGAGAGAGTAATGAACCTGGAGAGATGGGGAGAGTAATGAACCTGGAGAGATGGAGAGAGAAATCAACCTGGAGAGATGGAGAGAGTAATGAACCTGGAGAGAGTAATGAACCTGGAGAGAGTAATTAACATGGAGAGATGGAGAGAGTAATGAACCTGGAGAGATGGAGAGAGTAATGAACCTGGAGAGAAAGAGAAAGTAATGAACCTGGAGAGATGGAGAGAGTACTGAACCTGGAGAGATGGAGAGAGTAATGAACCTGGAGAGAGTAATGAACCTGGAGAGATGGAGAGAGTAATGAACCTGGAGAGAGTAATGAACCTGGAGAGATGGAGAGCGTAATGAACCTGGAGAGAGTAATGAACCTGGAGAGAGTAATTAACCTGGAGAGATGGAGAGAGTAATGAACCTGGAGAGAGTAATGAACCTGGAGAGATGGAGAGAGTAATGAACCTGGAGAGAGTAATGAACCTGGAGAGATGGAGAGAGTAATGAACCTGGAGAGATGGAGAGAGTAATGAACCTGGAGAGATGGAGAGAGTAATGAACCTGGAGAGATGGAGAGAGTAATGAACCTGGAGAGATGGAGAGAGTAATGAACCTGGAGAGATGCGGAGAGTAATGAACCTGGAGAGATGGAGAGAGAAATGAACCTGGAGAGATGGAGAGAGTAATGAACCTGGAGAGAGTAATGAACCTGGAGAGAGTAATGAACCTGGAGAGATGGAGAGAGTAATGAACCTGGAGAGAGTAATGAACCTGGAGAGATGGAGAGAGTAATGGACCTGGAGAGAGTAATGAACCTGGAGAGATGGAGAGAGTAATGAACCTGGAGAGATGGAGAGTGTAATGAACCTGGAGAGATGGAGAGAGTAATGAACCTGGAGAGAGTAATGAACCTGGAGAGATGGAGAGAGTAATGAACCTGGAGAGACGGAGAGAGTAATGAACCTGGAGAGATGGAGAGAGTAATGAACCTGGAGAGATGGAGAGAGTAATGAACCTGGAGAGATGGAGAGAGTAATGAACCTGGAGAGAGTAATGACCCTGGAGAGATGGAGAGAGTAATAAACCTGGAGAGAGTAATGAACCTGGAGAGATGGAGAGAGTAATGAACCTGGAGAGAGTAATGAACCTGGAGAGATGGAGAGAGTAATGAACCTGGAGAGATGGAGAGAGTAATGAACCTGGAGAGAGTAATGAACCTGGAGAGATGGAGAGAGTAATGAAGCTGGAGAGATGGAGAGAGTAATGAACCTGGAGAGATGGAGAGAGTAATGAACCTGGAGAGATGGAGAGAGTAATGAACCTGGAGAGATGGAGAGAGTAATGAACCTGGAGAGATGGAGAGAGTAATGAACCTGGAGAGATGGAGAGAGTAATGAACCTGGAGAGAGTAATGAACCTGGAGAGATGGAGAGAGTAATGAACCTGGAGAGAGTAATGAACCTGGAGAGATGGAGAGAGTAATGAACCTGGAGAGACGGAGAGAGTAATGAACCTGGAGAGATGGAGAGAGTAATGAACATGGAGAGACGGGACAATCTAACCTAATGAACACATACTGCACTGTTACAAGTGTTCCGTCTTTTGTATGATACACAGAGAAAGTAATATTAGGAGACAGTTACACAGGGAAATTCATCTCTCTCTCTCCCAACAGCACCTGGAGCGGCTTCTTCCCCCTGTCTGACTGAAAATACAGAGGGAGAACTTTGATATTAGCTCAAACACCTGTAAGCGAAATGTCCTTTTGTAAAAGGAACGTCAGCTCCATACCTTACACAAGGTCTCCCATTGGCATCTGGAGCTCCTGCCTCTGCCTCTCTGATCATAGAGTGGGAAACGTTTTGTAATTAACGCTCAAACGTCACTGTTATATATGCTGAGATGTTGCACAGTAATGGATGGAATGTGTTATGCAGTTACGATCAGAAATAAATGACGGAGAGATGCTACTCATTGTGAAATGGTCACATTTAATGAACAACCTCTCATTGTATATATATCTATAAAAATAACCCAGGTACAGGTTACAAGAATCTAAAGCTAATACATACATTATTAAATAATAAATGTTTTTCATTTTAAAGATACATATCATAGTTTTTACAAAATATGATCGTGGAGAATTAAGCCATTCTGAATGTCTGAAAAAAAAACAACTTGGGGCTCTATTCAATCCGCATCGCGGAACTTCAGCTTTACAGGCTGATTGACATTTAAAGGCAATGTTCCCACTTTAGCGGAGACTGCATTAACGGTAAACGCTGCACATGTCGGCTCAATCGGAAATTACCTTTAAATTTCTATCGCAAAATCTATAATGCTTCAGCTTTTGAAGAGAGCCCCAAAATCCTATAAACACAGAACCAGTCAACACTTAGGCCACACCTACTCATTCCAGGGTTCTAGAACACCTACTCATTCCAGGGTTCTAGAACACCTACTCATTCCAGGGTTCTAGAACACCTACTCATTCAAGGGTTTTTCTTTATTTTTACTTTTTTCTAGATTGTAGAATAATAGTGAAGACATCAAAATGATGAAATAGCATATGTAGTAAAAATAAGTGTTAAACAAATCAAAACATATTTTATATTTGAGATTCTTCAAAGTAGCCACCCTTTGCTTTTTTGACAGCTTTGCAAACTCTTGGCATTCTCTCAACCATTTTCATGAGGTAGTCACCTGGAATGTATTTCAATTAACATGTGTGCCCTGTTAAAAGTTAATTTGTGGAATTTATTTCCTTCTTAATGTCTTTGATTCAATCAGTTGTGTTGTGACAAGGTAGGGTGGTATACAGAAGATAGCCCTATTTGGTAAAATACCAAGTCCATATTATGGCTAGAACAGATCAAATAAGCAAAGAGAAACGACAGTCCATCATTACTTTAAGAAATTAAGGTCAGTGAATGCGGAATATTTCAAGAACTTTGAAAAGTTTCTTCAATTGCAGTCGCAAAAACCATCAAGCGCTATGATGAAACTGGCTCTCATGAGGACCGCCACAGGAAAGGAAGACCCAGAGTTACCTCTGCTGCAGAGGATACGTTCATTAGAGTTAACTGCACCTCAGATTGTAGCCTAAATAAATGCTTCACGGAGTTCAAGTAACAGACACATCTCAGAAACTCACTGTTCAGAGACTGTGTGAATCAGGTCTTCATGGTAGAATTGCTGCAAAGAAATCACTACTTCAAGGACACCAATAAGAAGAAGAGAATTGATTGAGCCAAAAAAACACGGGAAATGGACATTAGACCGGTGGAAATCTGTCCTTTGGTCTGATGAGTCCAAATTGGAGATTTTTGGTGAACGGATGATCTCTGCATGTGTGGTTACCACAGTGAAGCATGGAAGAGGAGGTGTGAATCTGTGGGGAGTGCTTTGCTGGTGACACTGTCAGTGATTTATTTAGAATTCAAGGCACACTTAACCAGAATGGCTACCACAGCATTCTGCAGCAATACGCCATCCCATCTGGTTTGCACTTACTGGAACAAAAAAAAATGGTTTCAACAGGACAAGGACCCAACACACCTCCTGGCTGTGTAAGGGCTATTTGACCAAGAAGGAGAGTGATGGAGTGCTGCATCAGATGACATGGACTCCACAATCACCCAATCCAAACCCAATTGAGATGGTTTGGGATGAGTTGGACCTCAGAGTGAAGGAAAAGCAGCCAACAAGTGCTAAGCATATGTGGGAACTACTTCAAGACTGTTGGAAAATCATTCCAGGTGAAGCTGTTTGAGAGAATGCCAAGAGTGTGCAAAGCTGTCATCTAGGCAAAGGGTGGCTATGTGAAGAATCTCAAATCTAAAATACAGTGGCTTTGGAAAGTATTCAGACCCCTTGAATTTTTTAACATTTTGTTATGTTAGTCTTACTCAAAAATGTATTTAAAAAAAAAATATCCTCACACATATGACAAAGCAAAAACAGGTTTTAAAAAATGCTTTCTAATTAAAAAAACAATAATGAAATATTACATTTATATAAGAATTCAGACCCTTTACTCAGTACTTTGTTGAAACACATTTGGCAGTGATTAGAACCTTGAGTCTTCTTGGGACGCTACAAGCTTGGTACACCTGTATTTGGGGAGTTTCTCCCATTCTTCGCAGATCCTCTCAAGCTATGTCAGGTTGGATGGGGAGCGTCGCTGCACAGCTATTTTCAGATCTCTCCAGAGATATTCGATTGGGTTCAAGTCCGGGCTCTAGCTGGGCCACTCAAGGACATTCAGAGACTTGTCCCGAAGCCACTCCTGCATTGTCTTGGCTGTGTTCTTAGGGTCATTTCCCTGTTGGAAGGTGAACCTTTGCCCCAGTCTGAGGTGCTGAGCGCTCTGGAACAGGTTTTCATCAAGGATCTCTGTACTTTGCTTCGTTCAGCTTTGCCTCAAACCCTGACTAGTATCCCAATCCCTGCTGCTGAAAAACATCCCCACAGCATGATGCTGCCACCACCATGCTTCGGGATGGTGCCAAGTTTCCTCCAGACGTGACGATTTGTATTCAGGCCAAAAAGATCAATATTGGTTTCATCAGACCAGAGCATCTTGTTTCTCATGGTCTGAGAGACATTAGGTGCCTTTTGGCAAACTCCAACCAGGCTGTCCTGTGCCTTTTACTGAGGAGTGGCATCTGTCTGGCCACTGTACCATAAAGGCCTGATTGGTGGAGTTCTGCAGAGATAGTTGTCCTTCTGGAAGGTTGTCCCATCTCCACAGAAGAACTCTGGATGTCTGTCAGAGTGACCATTGGGATCTTGGTCACCTACCTGACCAATGCCCTTCTCCCCTGATTGCTCAGTTTGGCAGGGCAGCCAGCTCTAGGAAGAGTCTTGGTGGTTCCAATCTCAAGGATGATCAATGGAAACAGGATGCACCTGAGCTCAATTTCAAATCTCATAGCAAAGGGTCTGAATACTTATGTAAATAAGGTATTTCTGTTTTTAAAGTTTATTGTTATTTATTATTAATTTAAAAAATATATATATTTAATAAATGTGCAAACATTTCTAAAAACTTGTTTTTGCTTTGTCTTAATTGGATATTGTGATGTCATCATGGGGTATTGTGATGTCATCATGGGGTATTGTGATGTCATCATGGGGTATTGTGTAGATTGCTGAGGATTTTTATTTATTTGATTTAAAATATAGCTGTAACGCAACCAAATGTGGAAAAGTAATAGGGTCTGAATTCTTTCTGTAGGCACTGTATATTTTCCTTTCCTTTTTTGGATACTACATGATTCCATATGTGTTATTTCAGAGTTTTGATGTGGTCACTTTTATTGTACAATGTAGAAAATGGTGAAAATAAAGAAAAACCCTTGAATGAGTAGGTGTGTCCAAACTGTTGACTGGTTCTGTATGACAGAGCACAACAATAATAATTGTGATATTAAATGTCTATTTAATGTCAAAGGCAACCTCATGTGTTTTACACAGAGCGTTATTCCTCTGGAGGACTGACGCCTAATGTATGGAGCCTTGTGTAAGAGCTCTGAGGTCCCAAAATATGGATCTCTACTGTATTTCCTCAATGGAAAAACCTCAATCCATAGTGTTTTTACAGCTAAACTCTCTTGGTGATCACTGAGTGAAGCAGAACGCAAAACAAACCAATAACAGATAAAGAATGCTTATTCAGGATTTCTCCAAAGTGTTAGTTAGTTCTCTGTTTTGTTGTGAAAATTTCTTGTCGGTCGGTCAGATGCAGATTCCTGGAGTTACCAAATACTCCGGGTTCCATCCTTTCTACACAGGCACAGGCTTCAGGAAGCTAAGGATTGTGGGAAAACTTCTCCAAGACAAGTCTTTGGCATGACGAGTTAGCTGTATGTCAAAGAAAGGATCTTGGGATCTTTACAAGTGTCTCAAATATCACTGGATAATGAATACAATTGTTTACAAAAATCAATTAAAACCTAAATAAAAGATGGAGAATGAAATCAGTCTGTTGTGCTGCCCAGCAGAAGTCTCATCAGTCTCAGATCCACAAAGCTTCTCTGGAGACAGTTCTGTTTCTGTGTTGGAGTCCGTGGTAATCAATCAATCAATCAATGATATCTGTATCTGTGTAGCTCTGTAGCTTTGCTGTCTGTTAGTACCTGTTGTTGTTGTTGTTGTTGTTGTTGTTGTTGTTGTTGTTGTTGTTGTTGTTGTTGTTGTTGTTGTTGTTGTTGTTGTTGTTGTTGTTGTTGTTGTTGTTGTTGGAGTAGTTGTTGATGCTTGTTTTTTTTGTATCTTTTTAACTTTGACTTCATAATCTCTCTTTATTTTCTACTTAACGTTGTGTGAAACTTGAATTAAATGATCAATGTAGGATGTCCATTAACATGTGCAGAGAAATAGAAGACTCTCCTTAATTTCTTCCACAGGAATTAAACATTTACATCTGAGAGAGAGAGAGAGAGAGAGAGAGTGTGACAGAGAGAGTGACAGAGAGAGAGAGAGAGTGACAGAGAGAGTGACAGAGAGAGAGAGGGAGTGACAGAGACAGAGAGAGAGTGACAGAGAGAGAGTGACAGAGAGAGAGAGAGAGAGAGAGAGAGTGACAGAGGGAGAGAGTGACACAGAGAGAGAGAGAGAGAGAGAGAGAGAGAGAGGGAGAGAGAGAGAGACAGAGAGAGAGAGTGACAGAGAGAGAGAGTGACAGAGAGAGTGACACAGAGAGAGAGAGAGAGAGAGAGAGAGAGAGAGAGAGAGAGAGAGAGAACAAACAGAGTTAGAAACTGAGGAACAGCATACACAATGAAATCATTTCAGCGTCTCTTGAAAAAAACATCTGTCTGGAAGTTTGGATTCAAACTAACAGGGGTGTTCCAGAATGGACTTCAGACATTAGTAATCTACCTGTAGGCACCAGACAGGTCAGAATGGACCTCAGACATTAGTAATCTACCTGTAGGCACCAGACAGGTCAGAATGGACCTCAGACATTAGTAATCTACCTGTAGGCACCAGACAGGTCAGAATGGACCTCAGACATTAGTAATCTACCTGTAGGCACCAGACAGGTCAGAATGGACCTCAGACATTAGTAATCTACCTGTAGGCACCAGACAGGTCAGAATGGACCTCAGACATTAGTAATCTACCTGTAGGCACCAGACAGGTCAGAATGGACCTCAGACATTAGTAATCTACCTGTAGGCACCAGACAGGTCAGAATGGACCTCAGACATTAGTAATCTACCTGTAGGCACCAGACAGGTCAGAATGGACCTCAGACATTAGTAATCTACCTGTAGGCACCAGACAGGTCAGAATGGACCTCAGACATTAGTAATCTACCTGTAGGCACCAGACAGGTCAGAATGGACCTCAGACATTAGTAATCTACCTGCAGGCACCAGACAGGTCCGAATGGACCTCAGACATTAGTAATCTACCTGTAGGCACCAGACAGGTCAGAATGGACCTCAGACATTAGTAATCTACCTGTAGGCACCAGACAGGTCAGAATGGACCTCAGACATTAGTAATCTACCTGTAGGCACCAGACAGGTCAGAATGGACCTCAGACATTAGTAATCTACCTGCAGGCACCAGACAGGTCCGAATGGACCTCAGACATTAGTAATCTACCTGTAGGCACCAGACAGGTCAGAATGGACCTCAGACATTAGTAATCTACCTGTAGGCACCAGACAGGTCAGAATGGACCTCAGATATTAGTAATCTACCTGTAGGCACCAGACAGGTCAGAATGGACCTCAGACATTAGTAATCTACCTGTAGGCACCAGACAGGTCAGAATGGACCTCAGACATTAGTAATCTACCTGTAGGCACCAGACAGGTCAGAATGGACCTCAGACATTAGTAATCTACCTGTAGGCACCAGACAGGTCAGAATGGACCTCAGACATTAGTAATCTACCTGTAGGCACCAGACAGGTCAGAATGGACCTCAGACATTAGTAATCTACCTGTAGGCACCAGACAGGTCAGAATGGACCTCAGACATTAGTAATCTACCTGTAGGCACCAGACAGGTCAGAATGGACTTCAGACATTAGTAATCTACCTGTAGGCACCAGACAGGTCAGAATGGACTTCAGACATTAGTAATCTACCTGTAGGCACCAGACAGGTCAGAATGGACCTCAGACATTAGTAATCTACCTGTAGGCACCAGACAGGTCAGAATGGACCTCAGACATTAGTAATCTACCTGTAGGCACCAGACATGTCAGAATGGACCTCAGACATTAGTAATCTACCTGTAGGCACCAGACAGGTCAGAATGGACCTCAGACATTAGTAATCTACCTGTAGGCACCAGCTTGGATAAAGTCAAGGACAGGATGTCTGCACTGGCAGACAGAGGCCCTACTATCTCCTCCATACTATCTACACTATATTATCTCCTCTACAATCTAAACTATCTCCTCTATAGTCTATACAATCCCCTCCATACTATCTCCTCTACAATCTATACTATCTCCTCTATATTCTATACTATCTCCTCCATACTATCTCCACTACATTATCTCCTCTACAATCTATACTATCTCCTCTATATTATATACTATCTCCTCCATACTATCTCCACTACATTATATCCTCTACACTCTATGCCATCCCCTCTATATTCTATACTATCTCCTCCATACTATCTCCTCTACAATCTATACTATCTCCTCTATATTCTATACTATCTCCTCCATACTATCTACACTATATTATCTCCTCTACAATCTATACTATCTCCTCACTCCTCTATACTATCTCCACTATATTATCTCCCCTACAATCTATACTATCTCCTCTATGTTATATACTATCTCCTCCATACTATCTCCACTATATTATATCCTCTCTCCTCTCCTCTTCACTATCTCCTCTCTCCTCTTCACTATCTCCTCTCTCCTCTCTCCTCTCTCCTCTATACTCTCTCCTCTCTCCTCTACACTATATCCTCTGTCCTCTCTACTATCTCCCCTCTCGTCTTTACGCTCTCCTCTCCTCTCTCCTCTTCACTATCTTCTCTCTCCTCTATACTATCTCCTCTCTACTCTTCACTATCTCCTCTCTCATCTCTCCACTTTACTACCTCCTCTCTCCTCTATCTCCCCTCTCCTCTTCACTATCTCCTCTCTCCACTTTACTCTCTCCTCTCTCCTCTTTACTCTCTCCCCTCTCCACTTTACTATCTCCTCTCTCCTCTATACTATCTCCTCTCTCCTCCATACTATCTCTCCTCAATTCTATCTCCTCTCTCCTCTATACTATCTCTCCTCAATTCAATCTCCTCTCTCCTCTATACTATCTCCTCTCTCCTCTATACTATCTCCTCTCTCCACATTACTATCTCCTCTCTCCTCTATACTATCTCCTCTATACTATCTCCTCTCTCCTCTTTGCTATCTCCTCTCTCCTCTATACTATCTCCTCTCTCCTCTATACTATCTCCTCTCTCCTCTCTACTCTCTCCTCTTCACTCTGTCCTACCTACTCTTTACTATCTCCTCTTTCTTCCTCCCTAACCTGGTACTGTCTCTCCTCTCCTCTCCTCTCCTCTCCTCTCCTCTCCTCTCCTCTCCTCTCCTCTCCTCTCCTCTCCTCTCCTCTCCTCTCCTCTCCTCTCCTCTCTCCCTACTTTCCGCTTTCCTTTCTCTTCTCTTCTCTGCCCTCTTTCCTATCTTCTCTCCTAACCGGGTGATATCTCTCCTCTCTCTTACTCCTCTCTCCTATCTTCTTTCTTCTCCCTCCTCTCTCCTATTGCCTCTCATCTCTCTCCTCTTTCCTTTCGCCTCTCTCCTCTATACTATCTCCTCTCTCCTCTCTCCTCCATCCTCTCTCCTCTCCTGTTGCTATCGCTCCTCTCTCTCCTCTCCAATCTCTCCGCTCTCTACTCTCTTCTCTCTCTCTTCTCCTCTTCCTCCTGTTCTGTTTGGTTCACAGTAATCTCATAACACGCATGTTAAGTGTTTTGGTTTCACCACATGAGGTCCAGCATTAGAGCCCCTGGCAGCAGACAGCAGTATAATGTATATTAGTTAGGATGTATACTCACCAAATTAGGGCCCCTAGCAGCAGATAGCAGGAGTACCAGAGGAGGGGTGAGAGGAGGGTTGAGGAAGCACCACCCACTGGGACGCCCGCCCTATGGGGCTCTGCTGAGGGAGGGGCTGCGGAAGGGGTGGTGTCTGGAAGACAGCCAATAAGACACAGCAAGTTAGAGACACAACCAATAAAAATAACAGGAATCACACAGGTCCAATCAGAGGATGGTAGAAGGCTGCCAGGACATGTCAGAACACGTTGTAAGTGTTGAAGCAATGCAGTACATAATTGACCATGTATGCATTGTGTTATAGCCCCTCCTCTAAGAGAACGCTGTAGGCTGTTTGAGAATCTGTCTACGTTGTAGAAGCGAGGGAAATGGCTACAGTAGTATAACATCTCGTACAGCATGTAGGCTTTGTGGTGCTCATGTGAATTCCCTTTCTTTTTTTCTGGCTGACTTCTCACTAGTCACATTACACCTGTCAACATGTTACAAGCAGGACGGATGAACATTCACTAGTTCATAGCATCATCAACTGAGACCGAATGAATTGTAATCTGCAAGAACAATCAATTACACAAGTTGTTCCAACTGGAAGTCAATTTGTAGTGATGTCCTATTCATGCCAATGGAAAGGATATGGTCACATTGTGATACTGTTTTCATCATCACACACACACACACACACACACACACACACAAACACACACACACACACACACACACACATACACACACACATACACACACACACACACACACACACACACACACATCAATACTTTAAATGTGTATGTATAAAACCTGTGCCCGTGGATTTTTTTTTTTATGTGGTAATTGGACAGTGCAGTTAGATTAACAAGAAGTTAAGCTGTCAGCAGATATAAGACACTTATATGTACCTACATGTTTAACATGTTTATATAAATATTAGAATTTATTTGAATTGTGTGCCCTGCAGTTTCCCTGGAAGTTGTCCCGCTAGCAGGAGCCCGATCCTTAACCTTTCTTGGGTAGGGGGCAGTATTTTTCATGTCCGGATGTAAAGCGTGCCCAAAGTAAACTGCCTGTTACTCAGGCCCAGAAGCTAGGATATGCATAATTGGTAGATTTGGATAGAAAACACTCACGTTTCTAAAACTGTTAAAATTATGTCTGTGAGTATAACAGAACTGATATGGCAGGCGAAACCCCGAGGGCAACCCCCCCCAAAGAAATTCAGCATAACACTGATTTCAATGGCTGTCACTTTTATTATAAGGCGAAATCCTCCCAGATTGTAGTTCCCAGGGCTTCCACTAGATGTCAACAGCCTTTAGAAAGACGATTCTCCATCTCAAATTGTATCGTTTATTTACGTATTTGAGTACCTAAGGTTTGATTATAAACGTGGTTTGACTTGTTTGGAAAAGTTTATTAGTAATGTTTGGGTTTTATTTTGTATGCATTTTGATGGAGGGAAACTGGGTGGATTATTGACTGAAGAAGATCATCAAAGGTAAGGCATTTATTATATCGCTATTTCTGACTTTCGTGGTGCATCTGCCTGGTTGAAATATGTTTTTCATGCTTTTGTATGCGGGGCGCTGTCCTCAGATAATCGCATGGTATGCTTTCGCCGTAAAGCCTTTTTGAAATCTTACACAGCGGCTGGATTAACAAGAAGTTAAGCTTTATTTTGATGTTTTACACTTGGGATTTTATGAAAGTTAAATATTTATAATTCTGCAGTTTGAGTTTCGCGCTCTGCAATTTCACCGGATGTTACCGTTTCACCTGCCCATAAGAAGTTAAGAAGTTATGACACACATCAACATTCATCCCAGACACCCAGGACCCACTCCAATTTGCAGACTGCCCCAACAGATCCATAAACGACGCAATCTCAATTGCACTCCACACTGCCTTCACCCACCTAGATAAGAGAGATACCTACGTGAGAATGCTGTTCATTGACTACAGCTCAGAGTTCAAACCAATGTCCCCTCCAAGTTCAGGACCCTGGGACTGAAAACTTACCACTCTAAAGTTTCCAAAACTGTCAAAAATATTGTCTGTGAGTATAACAGAACTGATATTGCAGGCGAAAACCTGAGGAAAATCCAACCAGGTAGTGCTGTTTTTCCTGAAACCTCTCTGTTCCATTGCCTGCCTTCACTACATTTAAAGGAATATCAACCAGATTCCCTTTTCCGCTTCCACATGTTGTGAACTGTCTTTAGACATAGTTTCAGGCTTTTATTTAAAAAAATGAGTGAGAAAGATCACATTGCGTCATTGTATGGCTAGGTGCTAGCAGAGTTTTGCATGCGCAACAGTTTGGAGCAGACATTTCTCTCTCTCTCCTATTGAAGAAGCTACAGTCCGGTTGAAATATTGTGGATTACATATTGTAAAAACAACCTGAGGATTGATTATAAAAAACGTTTGACATGTTTCTACGAACTCTACGGATTCTATTTGGAATTCTTGTCTGCCCGGTTGTGACCGCTCGAGCCTGTGGATTTCTGAACATAACGCGCCAACCAAATGGAGGTATTTTGGATATAAAAATAAAAATAATCTTTATGGAACAAATATTATTTTGTTTGCACTATCTTTATAGTGCAAACATCCGAAGATCATCAAAGGTAAGCAATTCATTTGATTGCTTTTCTGACTTTCGTGACCAATATACTTGGCTGCTAGCTGTTTGTAATATTTTGTCTACTGAGAGAGATGTTCTTACATAAATGCTTGTTATGCTTTTGCCGAATAGCTTTTTTGAAATCTGACACGCCAGGTGGATTAACAACAAGCTAAACTGTGTTTTGCTATATTGCACTTGTGATTTCATGAAATGAAATATTTTTAGTAATTTAATTTGAATTTGGCGCTCTGCAATTCAGCGGATGTTGATGAAACTGATCCCGCTAACGGGACGGGTGCATCAAGAAGTTTATTTCTAAATCGTAATTATTTTGCCACTATGGCCTATTTATTGCCTTACCTCCCTAATCTTACTACATTTACACACACTGTATATAGATTTTTATTTTGTGTTATTGACTGTACGTTTGCTTATTCCATGTGTAACTCTGTGTTGTTGTTTTTGTCACACTGCTTTGCTTTATCTTGGCCAGGTCACAGTTGTAAATGAGATATTGTTCTCAACTTGCCTACCTGGTAAAATGAAGGTGAAATAAAGTTAAAATAAAAAATTCATACTACCAGCTACACTGAGATACAGCCAGATACACTGAGATGCAGCACGCTACACTGAGATACAGCCAGCTACACTGAGATACAGCCAGCTACACTGAGATGAAACCAGCTACACTAAGATACAGCCAGCTACACTGAGATACAGCCAGCTACACTGAGATACAGCCAGTTACACTGAGATGAAACCAGCTACACTGAGATACAGCCAGCTACACTGAGCTACACTGAGATACTTGCTTCATCTGCACTTCTATCACACCAGTGTTAATTTGCTAAATTTGCTAAATACTATGGCCTATTTATTGCCTAACCTCCTAACCTCCTAACCCTAACCCTAACCCTAACCTCCTAACCCTAACCCTAACCCTAACCTCCTAACCCTAACCCTAACCCTAACCCTAACCTCCTAACCCTAACCCTAACCCTAACCTCCTTACCCTAACCCTAACCCTAACCTCCTAACCCTAACCCTAACCCTAACCCTAACCCTAACCTCCTAACCCTAACCCTAATCCTAACCCTAACCCTAACCCTAACCTCCTAACCCTAACCCTAACCCTAACCTCCTAACCCTAACCTCCTAACCCTAACCCTAACCTCCTAACCTCCTAACCCTAACCTCCTAACCCTAACCCTAACCTCCTAACCCTAACCCTAACCCTAACCCTAACCCTAACCCTAACCTCCTTACCCCATTTGCACACACTGTATTTAGATTTTTCTATTGTGTTATTGAATGTACGTTTGTTTATCACATGTGTAAATCTGTGTTGTTGTTTTTGTTGCACTGCTTTGCTTTATCTTGGCCAGGTCGCAGTTGTAAATGAGAACTAGGTGAGAAAGGTGAAATGAGAAAGGTAAAATAAAAAAATTAAAGAATAAAAGAATCTCAAATATAAAGTATATTTTGAGTTGTTTAACACTTTTTTGGTTACTACATGATTCCATGATTTATTTCATAGTTTTGATGTCTTCACTATTATTCTACGATGTAGAAAATAGTAAAAATAAAGAAAAACCCTGGAATGAGTAGGTGTGTCCACACTTTTGACTGGTGTTGTATATGTGAACAGTGTGTGTATTGGTGTGTGCCTGTACGTGTGTGTGTGTTAGTGTGTGTGTGTGTGTAAGGAAGAAGTTGCAGTACATCGGATGTCCAGCAGGGAGCAGTAGAGAACTGAGCTGGATCTCCATTGTTAGAGAATTTCAAAATCCCATTAGAATCAACCCAGTAGCCTAAAGGGCATACCCAAATCTAACTGCCCTGAAGCAAGGATATGCATATTATTGGTACCATTTGAAACACTTTGAAGTTTGTGGAAATGTGAATTGAATTTAGGAGAATTTAACAAAAGAGATCTGGTAGAAGAAAATACACACAAAAAAACAGTGTTTTCTTACCGCCATCTTTGAAATGGAAGAGAAAACAGCCATTACTCTGGCTGAAATTCTGATAGTGTCCACAAGATGGCAGCAGTGTATGTGCAAAATGTCAGATGGATAACTTGGAGTATAACCGATTCTCAAGACTTTTAGTGTGAAGTCACCAGGTACATTTGGGCAAATCGTGAAAAAGACAGTCGTGTTCATATTCAATTTGTCTGCAAGAATATCGTCATATTTGTATACTTGGACTTTGATTTAGCTTTTCCAAGTATTAGTAGCCATATTATAAGTTCAACATTTCCAAAAACACCAGTTTTCATAACTTCATAACTCTGAATTTTTTGTCCAAAATGAAAAGCCATGCAGTCGTACAAGGTTAGTACCTACATTTTACGATATATACATGGTTTCCGAATACTCCTGTAAAGCCCTGCTCATTTGCCATCTAGCTAGTTTTGTTTGACCCGATTGGTGCTCATTTGACAAAGACACTGTAGTTTAAGTGATGGCTGCCCGCGTCATCGGAGTGCCATGAAGGCGTCGCTCTCTGACCAAATATGGTGTCCTATAGGATATACTACACCCCTAATGAAATCGTGGAGTCTTGTTACCTTCTAGGATCTCTGAGGAATAGATACGAATGTGATTTGACTCCTTCAAACAACATTTAGGGTGAGATTTCCACAGATTCCTTTCTTTGCAAATTGAGTGGAAATACAACATCGATCATGCATGCTATATGGACCTTTTTAGGATATGAAAAATTATTTTATCTAACAAAACGACACTTCATGTTATCTCTGGGACCCTTTGGATTATAAATCAGAGCAAGATTTAAGAATGTAATTACACATTTCACCTTCAGAGGTGAATTTATGAAATCTATCGCATTGGAAAAAGTGTTTTGTTGTTAGGAGCTCACCTCAAACAATACTATGGCATTTTTTCACAATAATTGCTACTGTAAATTGGACAGTGCAGCTGATATAAGACACTTTGGAATGGAGTCTGAACCTGTTTCTCTCCGTACCTGTCACTCTTCGCACCTGTCTCTGTCTGTACCGGTCTGTCTGCACCTGTTGCTGTCCCTATGGCTCCTGGTCAAATGTACTGCACTTAGGGTTAGTGTTAGAGTAGATATAGGGTTAGGGGTCAGGGGTGAGTAGGTACCGAGGAGGGGCTCCTGCTCGGTGGTGGAGGGGATCTGTTTGGGTTAGGGTTGGGGTCAGGGTTGGGGTCAGGGTTGGGGTACATACCGAGGAGCAGCTCCTGCTTGGTGGTGGAGGGGATCTGTTGGGGTTAGGGTTTGGGTTAGGTTTGGGGTTAGGCTTCAGGTACGTACCGAGGAGCGGTTCCTGCTCGGTGGTGGAGGGGATCTGTTTGGGTTCATCAATCCAGGGGGTGGCGTGTACCGCGACGCTCCAGTCACTCCAGGTGCCGATCTCCATGTCCTTAGCCGCCACCTGGATGATGTACTCCTTCCCTGCGTACGCATCCGTTATGGTGTGGGCCGTACTGTCAGACAACTCCACCTGAAACACACCAATCAGAGAGAAGCACCATCCGTTATGGTGTGGGCCGTACTGTCTGACAACTCCACCTGAAACACACCAATCAGAGAGACGCACCAAAATGGATGCCCTTTAATTAAAAGCATCTAGTTAATCAGAGAGAATCTACAGTACCTCTCATTGTCTACTGGGGTGTCACTTCCTTTAGACAATCCAGTCATCACTGTCTGTGATAACCCTTTTTCAAAGCTCCTTTTACACTGAGAGAAAGCTCCTATTACAATGAGAAAAAGCTCCTATTGCATTGAAAAAGCTTCTATAACACTGAGAGAAAGCTCCTAGTACACTGAGAGAAAGCTCCTATTACATTGAGAAAGTGCTTTCTAAACTGAGAGAAAGCTCCTATAATACTGAGAGAAAGCTCCTATTACATTGAGAAAGCTCATATAACAATAAAAGAAAGCTCATATAACACGGAGAGAAAGCTCCTATAACACTGAGAGAAAGCTCCTATTACATTGAGAATGCGCTTTCTAAAGATAGATATTTCCTATTACTTTCTGAAAACTCCTATAACACTGAGAGAAAGCTCCTATTACACTGAAAGAAAGCTCACATTACACTGAGAGATAGTTCCTATTACTTTCTGAAAACTCCTATAACACTGAGAGAAAGCTCCTATTACATTAAGAAAGCTCCTATAACACTGAGAGAAAGCTCATATTACACTGAGAGAAAGCTCTTTGTAAACTGTGAGAAAGCTCCTATAGCAATGAGAGAAAGCTCCTTTAACACTGAGAGAAAGTTCCTATCACAATGAGAATCTCCTAAAACAAAGAGAGAAAGCTCCTATTTATGGAGAGAAAGCTAATTGTACACTGAGAGACAGATACTATTACACTGAGAGAAAGCTCCTACAACACCGAGTGAAAGATTCTATAACACTTAACGAAAGCTCCTATTACGCTGAGAGATAGTTCCTATTGCTTTCTGAAAACTCCTATAACACTGAGAGAAAGCTCCTATTACATTAAGAAAGCTTCTATTACACTGAGAGACAGCTCCTATAACACTGAGAGAAAGCTCCTATTATTCTGAGAGAAATCTCCTATAACACTGAGAGAAAGCTCCTATTACCCTGAGGGAAACCTCCTATAACACTGAGAGAAAATTCCTATCACAATGAGAAATCTCCTACAACAAAGATGCTCCTATTTTACGGAGAGAAAGCTAATTGTACACTGAGAGACATATACTATTACACTGAGAGAAAGCTCTTTGTAAACTGAGAGAAAGCTCCTATTACTCTGAGATAAAGCTCCTATAACTCTGAGAGAAAGCTCCAATTACACTGAGAGGGCGTTCCTATTACTTTCTGAAAACTCCTATAACACTGAGAGAAAGCTCCTACAACACTGAGTGAAAGCTCCTGTTACTCTTGTAGATAGCTCCTATTACACTGAGAGATAGTTCCTATTACTTTCTGAAAACTCCTATAACACTGAGCGAAAGCTCCTATTACATTAAGAAAGCTCCTATTACACTGAGAGAAAGCTCCTATAACACTTAGAGAAAGCTCCTATTACACTGAGAGAACACTCCTATAACACTGAAAGAAAGCTCTTATAACACTGAGAGAAAGCTCCTATAACACTGAGCAAAAGCTCCTATTACACTGATAGAAAGCTCCTATTACACTGAGAGACAGATCCTATTACACTGAGAGAAAGCTACTATTACATTGAGAGAAAGCTCCTATTACATTGAGAAAGCTCTTATTACATTGAGAAAGCTCCTATAGCAATGAGAGAAAGCTCCTTTAACACTGAGATACATTTCCTATCACAATGAGAAATCTCCTACAACGAAGATTGAAAGCTCCTATTTTACGGAGAGAAAGCTAATTGTACACTGAGAGACAGAAACTATTACACTGAGAGAAAGCTCTTTGTAAACTGAGAGAAAGCTCCTATTACTCTGAGAGAAAGCTCCTATAACACTAAGAGAAAGCTCCTATAACACTGAGAGAGAGTTCCTATTAAATTGAGAAAGCTCCTATTACACTGAGAGAAAGCTCCCATTGCTTTGAGAAAGCTCATATAACACTGAGAGAAAGCTCCTTTAACACTGTTAGAAAGCTCCTATAATTTTGAGAAAGCACCTATTTTATGGAGAAAAGCTAATTGTACAATGAGAGACAGATACTATTACACTGAGAGAAAGCTCTTTGTAAACTGAGTGAAAGCTCCTATAACACTGAGAGAAAGCTCCTATTACACAGAGAGAAAGCTCCTATAACACTGAGAGAAATCTCCTATTACACTGAGAATAAGATCCTATAAGACTAAGAGAACATTCCAATTACACTGAGAGAAACTCATATAACACTGAGAGAAAGCTCCTATAACACTGAGAAAAAGCTCCTTTAACACTGAGAAAGCTCATATTATATTGAGAAATCTCCAACTACATTGAGAAAGCTTTTATAACACTGAGAAAAAGCTCTTGATACATTGAGAAAGCTCCTATAACACTGAAAGAAAGCTCTTGTAACATTGAAAAAGCTCCTATTACACCGAGGGAAAGGTCCTATTACTTTGAGAAAGGCTGTAAGGCTGATAGAAAGCTCCTATCTGGCTGAGAGAAAGCTCTTCAGAGAACAACACGGTTTTACATCCATGTGTCCTCTCAGAGACACCCCCCAACATCCCCTGTGTCCTCTCAGTGATACCCCCCAACACCCCCTGTGTCCTCTCAGAGATACCCCCCCAACACCTCAATGTCTCTTCTCACCACCACCTCTCAGAGATAACCCCCAACACCCCCTGTGTCCTCTCAGAGATATCCCCAACTCCCTCTGTGTCCTCTCAGAGATATCCCCCAACTCCCTCTTTTTTCTCTCAGAGATATCCCCCAACTCCCTCTGTGTCCTCTCAGAGGTTCCCCCCAACACCCCCTGTGTCCTCTCAGAGATTCCCCCCAACACCCCCTGTGTCCTCTCAGAGATACCCCCCAACACCCCCTGTGTCCTCTCAGAGATATCCCCCAACTCCCTCTGTCCTCTCATAGATACCCCCAACACCCCCTGTGTCCTCTCAGAGACACCCCCAACACCCCCTGTGCCCTCTCAGAGATACCCCCCAACACCCCCTGTGTCCTCTCAGAGATACTCCCCAACACCCCCTGTGTCCTCTCAGAGATACCCCCCAACACCCCCTGTGTCCTCTCAGAGATACCCCCCAACACCCCCTGTGTCCTCTCAGAGATACCCCCCAATACCTCAATGTCTCTTCTCACCACCACCTCTCAGAGATACCCCCAACACCCCTTGTGTCCTCTCAGAGATACCCCCCAACACCCCCTGTGCCCTCTCAGAGATACCCCCCAACACCCCCTGTGTCCTCTCAGAGATACCCCCAACACCCCCTGTGTCCTCTCAGAGATACCCCCCAACACCCCCTGTGTCCTCTCAGAGATACCCCCCAACACCCCCTGTGTCCTCTCAGAGATACCCCCCAACACCCCCTGTGTCCTCTCAGAGATACCCCCCAACACCCCCTGTGTCCTCTCAGAGATACCCCCCAACACCCCCTGTGTCCTCTCAGAGATACCCCCCAACACCCCCTGTGTCCTCTCAGAGATACCCCCCAACACCCCCTGTGTCCTCTCAGAGATACCCCCCAACACCCCCTGTGTCCTCTCAGAGATACCCCCCAACACCCCCTGTGTCCTCTCAGAGACACCCCCCAACACTTTGGTGAATGGAGAATAATGATCAAATACAGCTTTGTTTGGCTCCTACATTTACATTTTAATGGAACTGTCTTCTTCGTAATTGGTCGTGAGTGTTGCTCACATCCCCTGAGACTGGCAGTCTCAGAGCCAAAAAGAGAGAGGGCTTTCATTTCAATTCAACCATGCCTGCATCCCAAATGCCTTTACAGTATTGTACAGTACTTCTAACCATAGGCCCGTTTCATATCCACCATATCTATCACCCAATATTCTAACCACAGATACAATACCATATATAACACCATATCATTATAATCATAGAGACAATACTATATATACCTTCATTATAACCACAGAGACAATACCAGTATATAAAACTACCTATACTCTACCAAAACTACCTATACTCTACCTAAACTAACTATACTCTACCTAAACTAACTATACTCTACCTAAACTACCAATACTCTACCTAAACTACCAATACTCTACCTAAACTCCCTATGCTCTGCTTCAACTCCCTATGCTCTGCTTCAACTCCCTATACTCTGCCTCAACTCCCTATACTCTGCCTCAACTAACTATACTCTGCCTCAACTCCCTATACTCTGCCTCAACTCCCTATACTCTGCCTCAACTCCCTATACTCTGCCTCAACTCCCTATGCTCTGCCTCAACTCCCTATGCTCTGCCTCAACTCCCTATACTCTGCCTCAACTCCCTATACTCTGCCTCAACTCCATGCACTCTACCTAAACTACCTATACTCTGCCTCAACTACCTATACTCTGCCTCAACTCCCTATGCTCTGCCTAAACTACCTAAACTCTACCTAAACTCTATATAAACTACCTAAACTCTACCTAAACTACCTATACTCTACCTAAACTCTATCTAAACTACCTAAACTCTATCTAAACTACCTAAATTCTACCTAAACTCTATCTAAACTGCCTCAACTCCCTATACTCTGCCTCAACTCCCTATGTTCTACCAACTACATGCACAGTGCCTTGCAAAAGTATTTATCCCCCTTGGCATTTTTCCTATTTTGTTGTATTACAACCTGAAATTGATATTTATCTGGATTTCATGTAATGGACATAGATAAAATTGTCCAAATTGGTGAAATGAAATGAAAAAAAGTACTGTTTAAAAAAACAAGAGAAGTGGTACGTGGATATGTTTTCACCCCCTTTACTATGAAGCCCCTAAATAAGATCTGGTGCAACCAATTATCTTCATAAGTCACATCATTTGTTAGATTGCACACAGGTGGACTTTATTTAAGTGTCACATGATCTCAGTATATATATATACCTGTTCTGAAAGGCTCCAGAGTCTGCAACACCACTAAGTAAGGGGCACCACCAAGCAAGCGGCACCATGAAGACCAAGGAGCTCTACAAACAGGTCAGGGACAAAGTTGTGGAGAAGTACAGATCAGGGTTGGGTTATAAAAACATATATGAAACTTTGAACATCCCACGGAGCACCATTAAATCCATTATTAAAAAATGGAAAGAATATGGCACCACAACAAACCTGCCAAGAGAGGGCCGACCACCAACACTCACAGGCAGGGAAGGAGGGCAACAACGAGACCAAAGATTACCCTGAATTAGCTGCAAAGCTCCACAGAAGAGATTGGACTATCTGTCCATGGGACCACTTTGAGCCGTATACTCCATAGAGCTGGGCTTTACGGGAGAGTGGCCAGAGAAAAACCATTGTGGCCAGAAACAAATAAGCAAACCACATTTGGTGTTCGCCAAAATGCGTGTGGGAGACTCCCCAAACATATGGAAGAAGGTACTCTGGTCAGATTAGACTAAAATTTAGCTTTTTGTCCATCAAGGAAAATGCTATGTCTGGCACAAACCCAACACCTCTCATCACCCTGAGAACACCATCTCCACAGTGAAGCATGGTGGTGGCAGCATCATGTGTGGGGATGTTTTTCATCGTCAGGGACTGGGAAACTGGTCAGAATTGAAGGAATGATGGATGGCGTAAAAGGAACAAGGCGTACAAGGTGGCGTACAAGGAAATGTTTCAGACTTCCAGAGATTTGAGACTGGGCCGGAGGTTCACCTTCCAGCAGGACAATGACCCTAAGCATACTGCTAATGCAACACTTGAGTGGTTTAAGGGGAAACATTTAAATGTCTTGGAATGGCCTAGTCAAATCCCAGGCCTCAATCCATTTGAGAATCTGGGTTATGACTTAAAGATGGCTGTACACCAGCGGAACCAATCCAACTTGAAGGAGCTGGAGCAGTTTTGCTTTGAAGAATGGGCAAAAATCCCAGTGGCTAGATGTTCCAAGCTTATAGAGACATACCCCAAGAGACTTGCAGCTGTAATTGCTGCAAAAGGTGGCTCTACAAAGTATTGACTTAAGTTGGGTGAATAGTTATGCACGCTCAAGTTTTCTGTTTTTTTTGTGTCTTATTTCTTGTTTGGTTCACAATGAAAACTGTTTTGCATCTTCAAAGTGGTAGGCATGCTGTGTAAATCAAATGATACAAACTCCCCAAAAAATCTATTTTAATTCCAGGTTGTAAGGCAACAAAATAGGAAAAATACCAAGGGGGTGAATACGATCACAAGCCATTATACTCCACCTAAACTACCTATACTCTACCTAAACTACCTATACTCTCCCTAAACTACCTATACTCTCCCTATACTCTCCCTAAACTAACAATACTCTCCCTATACTCCACCTAAACTACCTATACTCTCCCTATACTCCACCTAAACTACCTATACTCTCCCTATACTCCACCGAAACTACCTATACTCTCCCTAAATTAAATAAACTACCTATACCTAATACATGAACTACCCTCTACGTCAGGACTATGGGTTCGATTCCTGGGGCCACCCATATGTAAAATGGTTGACTGATTACTGTAAGTCGCTTTGGATCAAATCCTCTGCTAAAATCACATGTATAAAGTCTACTGCCCCAGTGAAGACAGACAAAGACGTGGCTATTATATTGAATGTAATAATGTCTGTCTAAACACAGCTAGAGATTTGAGATAGAGCAGCATTAAATTAAGACAGACAGATAAGTGGCTATTATATTGAATGTAATAATGTCTGTATAATAGTCAAATGCCTTTTCAAACTCTGTGCTCGTGATTCAACACTGACCAGCAGCACATCAGGATACTTCCAATACTTGGGCCGAGTACAGGGCCATGGAAAGCAAAAGTGCACTTGCATGGTTCCATTTAGGCCTATGTATTAATCACTTACAATGTGTTGCAGTTCAAAGTTCTAACTACACACAGTTCCAACTACACACAGTTCCAACTACACACAGTTCCAACTACACACAGTTCCAACTACACACAGTTCCAACTACACACAGTTCAAACTACACACAGTTCCAACTACACACAGTTCCAACTACACACAGTTCCAACTACACACAGTTCCAACTACACACAGTTCCAACTACACACAGTTCCAACTACACACAGTTCAAACTACACACAGTTCCAACTACACACAGTTCCAACTACACACAGTTCCAACTACACACAGTTCCAACTACACACAGTTCCAACTACACACAGTTCAAACTACACACAGACAACTGAACATCTAAACACCTGACCCCTGAACACCTAAACACCTGAACAGCTGAACAGCTAAACAGCTGAACAGCTAAACAGCTGAACCCCTGAACCCCTGAACACCTGAACACCTGAACACCTGAACACCTGAACAGCTAAACCCCTGAACACCTGAATAGCTGAACCCCTGAACACCTGAATAGCTGAACCCCTGAACACCTGAATAGCTGAACCCCTGAACACCTGAATAGCTGAACACCTGAACACCTGAATAGCTGAACACCTGAACACCTGAATAGCTGAACCCCTGAACACCTGAATAGCTGAACCCCTGAACACCTGAATAGCTGAACACCTGAACCCCTGAACACCTGAACAGCTGAACACCTGAACAGTTGAACACATGAACCCCTGAACATCTATCTCCTCTAGTCTGCTGTGAGGAGGGAAGTGTCTGGTTGTTGGAGGGAGAGAGAGAGAGATACAAATTGTATCTAGTCACCATTGCCCTAGAACAAACAAAACACTAGACACACCTCGACCCTAAACATCAGCTCCACAGGTATATTCCACAAAGCTATGAACGAGATGAGAGACAAGGCAAGAAGGGCCTTCTACACCATTAAAAGGAACATAAAATGTGACATCCCATTTATGATCTAACAATACTATAAGCAGGTATAGGACCCATTTCCCTCTATGGTTGTGAGGTCTGGGGTCCACTTTGGGAGAAACACCTAATTGAAACTCTACATGCAGAATTCATATGTATTATGTGTATTTTGAAAAACCCCAAATAATGTATGCAGAGGAGAATTAGGCCGATACCCGCTAATTATCAAAATCCAGAAAAGAGCCGTTAAATTCTACAACCACCTAAAAGGAAGCGATTCTCAGAACCTTCCATAACAAAGCCATCACATACAGAGAGATGAACCTGGAGAAGAGTCCCCTAAGCAAGCTGGTCCTGGGGCTCTGTTCACAAACACAACCCACAGAGCCCCAGGACAGCAGCACAATTAGACCCAGCCAAATCATGAGAAAACAAAAGGATGATTACTTGACACATTGGAAAGAATTAACTGAGCAAACTAGAATGCTAATTGGCCCTAAATAGAGAGTACACAGTGGCAGAATACCTGTCTCTCAAGAGAAGACAGGCTATGTGCACACTGCCCACAAAACGAGGTGGAAACTGAGGGCAACCAGTGAAGAACAAACTCCATTGTAAATACAACTCATAAATACGTTTATTTATTTTCCCTTTTGTACTTGAACTATTTGCACATCGTTACAACACTGTATATATATATAATATGAAATGTGTAATGTTTTTATTCCTTTGGAACTTTTGTGAGTATAATGTTTACTGTTAATTTTTTATTGTTTATAATTCACTTTTGTTTTTATCTATTTCACTTGCTTTGGCAATGTAAACATCTGTTTCCCATGCCAATAAAGTCCTTAAATTGAATTGAATTGAGAGAGACAGAGGGGGAAGGGCAAGACCAGAGGGAGAGGAAAGTGACCAGAGAAAGTTGGACATTGTTCAGAGATTACATAACGAAAGAGAGAGAAAGGAGAGTGACACCCCAGCCTGACTTCAGTCTTTTGGTATGTAAATCAACGCTTTGAAGCAACAGCATTCTTTTATCTGAAACCAAAATTCCTGGGCTTCTATCTCCGTGTCACGTATCTAGGGCCAGGTCGGAAGAGTATCCCCAACATGCTGCTACCCACACAGAGAAACACACACACACATTCACACACACAGAAACACACACACACACACAGAGAAACACACACACACATTCACACACAGAGAAACATACACACACACACACACACACACACACACACACACAGAAACATACACACAGAGAAACACACACACACACACAAATACACACACACACACACACACACACACACAGAAACATACACACAGAGAAACACACACACACACACAAATACACACACACACACACACACACACACACACACACACACACACACACACACACACACACACACACACACACACACACACACACAGAGAAACAGAGAAACACACACAGATAAACAGAGAAACACACACAGAGAGAAACACACATACAATTTGGACATTTAGCAGACACCCTCATTCAGAAACACACACAACCCTATTCCATCGTCACGCATAAACACACATAGCAGATCGTGTGTGTGTGTGTGTGTGTTTGTGTGTGTGTATGTGTGTGTTTGACCCTGTGAATCCCTGCGCTCTAGATTTAATCTCAGCCCGTCTCATTTCCTGTAAAGTAGATGTGACACCCTGGCCATGCATGACGCTGGACCCTAATTGACTGAGTCCGACCTATCACTGCAGCTACAGCTTCTCATCTGCCTGAATCTGAAGAGTGAAACACTAACCAACAGGAGGAGAGAGAGATTCCAATGGGAGGAGAGGGAGATTCTAACGGGAGGAGAGGGAGATTCCAACGGAAGGAGAGGGAGATTCTAAAGGGAGGAGAGAGAGATTCTAACGGAAGGAGAGGGAGATTCTAATGGGAGGAGAGAGAGATTATAACGGGAGGAGAGGGAGATTCCAACGGGAGGAGAGAGAGATTCCAACAGGAGGAGAGGGAGATTCTAAAGGGAGGAGAGGGAGATTCTAAAGGGAGGAGAGGGAGATTCTAATGGGAGGAGAGGGAGATTCCAACGGGAGGAGACGGAGATTCCAACGGGAGGGGGATGAGAGAGAGAGATTCTAGCGGGAGGGGGATGAGAGAGAGAGATTCCCAGTGTTCCATCTTCCAGCCTCCAGACTGTGTGCCTGACTCTTCACTGCTGGGAGGAGAGTTGCTGGGGGTGAAATGGAAGCTGTCAATCCGACTAATGAGACACCCCCCTCTAACCACATTCCAGAAGGACATTTGTAAGGCTGAGCTTTTCTTTATTCCGGCCATCAGCATTCACAGATAGACATTTTGCCTATGATGCTAACAAAATTGTACCTTTACAGAGGAGCAAGTGGTTAGTATGTTGCCAAGGTGATCACGTGTGCTTGCAAAGCAAATGGTCATTAGTTTCAGTCGTTTTACAGACAGGGCCTGAAAAGTAGGCCAAACTGTTAAGCTATTGTGGTGATAGCTGTCATACAGGCTACATACGATTGTAGTTTCAATCTCCAACCACCAAGTAACCACTGTGTTATAGTACAGTAGTACCTTCACTTTACCACTACTAGAGAACAGTAATACCTTCACTTTACCACTACTAGAGAACAGTAATACCTTCACTTTACCACTACTAGAGAACAGTAGTACCTTCCCTTTAACACTGTGTTATAGTACAGTAGTACCTTCACTTTAACACTGTGTTATAGTACAGTAGTACCTTCACTTTACCACTACTAGAGAACAGTAATACCTTCACTTTAACACTGTGTTATAGTACAGTAGTACCTTCACTTTACCACTACTAGAGAACAGTAATACCTTCACTTAAACACTGTGTTATAGTACAGTAATACCTTCACTTTACCACTACTAGAGAACAGTAATACCTTCACTTTACCACTACTAGAGAACAGTAATACCTTCACTTTACCACTACTAGAGAACAGTAGTACCTTCCCTTTAACACTGTGTTATAGTACAGTAGTACCTTCACTTTACCACTACTAGAGAACAGTAGTACCTTCACTTTAACACTGTGTTATAGTACAGTAGTACCTTCACTTTACCACTACTAGAGAACAGTAATACCTTCACTTTAACACTGTGTTATAGTACAGTAGTACCTTCACTTTACCACTACTAGAGAACAGTAGTACCTTCCCTTTAACACTGTGTTATAGTACAGTAGTACCTTCACTTTAACACTACTAGAGAACAGTAGTACCTTCACTTTACCACTACCTGAGAACAGTAGTACCTTCACTTTACCACTACTAGAGAACAGTAATACCTTCACTTTAACACTGTGTTATAGTACAGTAGTACCTTCACTTTACCACTACTAGAGAACAGTAATACCTTCACTTTACCACTACTAGAGAACAGTAGTACCTTCCATTTAACACTGTATTATAGTACAGTAGTACCTTCACTTTACCACTATAGAGAACAGTAGTACCTTCCCTTTACCACTACTAGAGAACAGTAGTACCTTCACTTTACCACTACTAGAGAACAGTAATACCTTCACTTTAACACTGTGTTATAGTACAGTAGTACCTTCACTTTACCACTACTAGAGAACAGTAATACCTTCACTTTAACACTGTGTTATAGTACAGTAGTACCTTCACTTTACCACTACTAGAGAACAGTAGTACCTTCCCTTTAACACTGTGTTATAGTACAGTAGTACCTTCACTTTAACACTACTAGAGAACAGTAGTACCTTCACTTTACCACTACCTGAGAACAGTAGTACCTTCACTTTACCACTACTAGAGAACAGTAATACCTTCACTTTAACACTGTGTTATAGTACAGTAGTACCTTCACTTTACCACTACTAGAGAACAGTAATACCTTCACTTTACCACTACTAGAGAACAGTAGTACCTTCCATTTAACACTGTATTATAGTACAGTAGTACCTTCACTTTACCACTATAGAGAACAGTAGTACCTTCCCTTTACCACTACTAGAGAACAGTAGTACCTTCACTTTACCACTACTAGAGAACAGTAATACCTTCACTTTAGCACTACTAGAGAACAGTAGTACCTTCCCTTTACCACTACTAGAGAACAGTAGTACCTTCCCTTTACCACTACTAGAGAACAGTAGTACCTTCACTTTACCAATACTAGAGAACAGTAATACCTTCACTTTACCACTACTAGAGAACAGTAGTACCTTCCCTTTACCACTACTAGAGAGCAGTAGTACCTTCACTTTACCACTACTAGAGAACAGTAGTACCTTCCCTTTACCACTACTAGAGAATAGTAGTACCTTCACTTTACCACTACTAGAGAACAGTAGTACCTTCACTTTACCACTACTAGAGAACAGTAGTACCTTCCCTTTAACACTGTGTTATAGTACAGTAGTACCTTCACTTTACCACTATAGAGAACAGTAATACCTTCCCTTTAACACTTTGTTATAGTACAGTAATACCTTCACTTTAACACTGTGTTATAGTACAGTAATACCTTCACTTTAACACTGTGTTATAGTACAGTAATACCTTCACTTTAACACTGTGTTATAGTACAGTAGTACCTTCACTTTACCACTACTAGAGAACAGTAATACCTTCACTTTACCACTACTAGAGAACAGTAGTACCTTCCATTTAACACTATATTATAGTACAGTAGTACCTTCACTTTACCACTATAGAGAACAGTAGTACCTTCCCTTTACCACTACTAGAGAACAGTAGTACCTTCACTTTACCACTACTAGAGAACAGTAATACCTTCACTTTAACACTGTGTTATAGTACAGTAGTACCTTCACTTTACCACTACTAGAGAACAGTAATACCTTCACTTTAACACTGTGTTATAGTACAGTAGTACCTTCACTTTACCACTACTAGAGAACAGTAATACCTTCCCTTTAACACTGTGTTATAGTACAGTAGTACCTTCACTTTAACACTACTAGAGAACAGTAGTACCTTCACTTTACCACTACCTGAGAACAGTAGTACCTTCACTTTACCACTACTAGAGAACAGTAATACATTCACTTTAACACTGTGTTATAGTACAGTAGTACCTTCACTTTACCACTACTAGAGAACAGTAATACCTTCACTTTACCACTACTAGAGAACAGTAGTACCTTCCATTTAACACTGTATTATAGTACAGTAGTACCTTCACTTTACCACTATAGAGAACAGTAGTACCTTCCCTTTACCACTACTAGAGAACAGTAGTACCTTCACTTTACCACTACTAGAGAACAGTAATACCTTCACTTTAGCACTACTAGAGAACAGTAGTACCTTCCCTTTACCACTACTAGAGAACAGTAGTACCTTCCCTTTACCACTACTAGAGAACAGTAGTACCTTCACTTTACCAATACTAGAGAACAGTAATACCTTCACTTTACCACTACTAGAGAACAGTACTACCTTCCCTTTACCACTACTAGAGAGCAGTAGTACCTTCACTTTACCACTACTAGAGAACAGTAGTACCTTCCCTTTACCACTACTAGAGAACAGTAGTACCTTCACTTTACCACTACTAGAGAACAGTAGTACCTTCACTTTACCACTACTAGAGAACAGTAGTACCTTCCCTTTAACACTGTGTTATAGTACAGTAGTACCTTCACTTTACCACTATAGAGAACAGTAATACCTTCCCTTTAACACTTTGTTATAGTACAGTAATACCTTCACTTTAACACTGTGTTATAGTACAGTAATACCTTCACTTTAACACTGTGTTATAGTACAGTAATACCTTCACTTTAACACTGTGTTATAGTACAGTAGTACCTTCACTTTACCACTACTAGAGAACAGTAATACCTTCACTTTACCACTACTAGAGAACAGTAGTACCTTCCCTTTAACACTGTGTTATAGTACAGTAGTAACTTCACTTTACCACTACTAGAGAACAGTAATACCTTCCCTTTACCTCTATAGAGAACAGTAGTACCTTCACTTTACCACTACTAGAGAACAGTAGTACCTTCACTTTACCACTACTAGAGAACAGTAGTACCTTCCCTTTAACACTGTGTTATAGTACAGTAGTACCTTCACTTTAACACTACTAGAGAACAGTAGTACCTTCACTTTACCAATACTAGAGAACAGTAATACCTTCACTTTACCACTACTAGAGAACAGTAGTACCTTCCCTTTACCACTACTAGAGAGCAGTAGTACCTTCACTTTACCACTACTAGAGAACAGTAGTACCTTCCCTTTACCACTACTAGAGAATAGTAGTACCTTCACTTTACCACTACTAGAGAACAGTAGTACCTTCACTTTACCACTACTAGAGAACAGTAGTACCTTCCCTTTAACACTGTGTTATAGTACAGTAGTACCTTCACTTTACCACTATAGAGAACAGTAATACCTTCCCTTTAACACTTTGTTATAGTACAGTAATACCTTCACTTTAACACTGTGTTATAGTACAGTAATACCTTCACTTTAACACTGTGTTATAGTACAGTAATACCTTCACTTTAACACTGTGTTATAGTACAGTAGTACCTTCACTTTACCACTACTAGAGAACAGTAATACCTTCACTTTACCACTACTAGAGAACAGTAGTACCTTCCATTTAACACTATATTATAGTACAGTAGTACCTTCACTTTACCACTATAGAGAACAGTAGTACCTTCCCTTTACCACTACTAGAGAACAGTAGTACCTTCACTTTACCACTACTAGAGAACAGTAATACCTTCACTTTAACACTGTGTTATAGTACAGTAGTACCTTCACTTTACCACTACTAGAGAACAGTAATACCTTCACTTTAACACTGTGTTATAGTACAGTAGTACCTTCACTTTACCACTACTAGAGAACAGTAATACCTTCCCTTTAACACTGTGTTATAGTACAGTAGTACCTTCACTTTAACACTACTAGAGAACAGTAGTACCTTCACTTTACCACTACCTGAGAACAGTAGTACCTTCACTTTACCACTACTAGAGAACAGTAATACATTCACTTTAACACTGTGTTATAGTACAGTAGTACCTTCACTTTACCACTACTAGAGAACAGTAATACCTTCACTTTACCACTACTAGAGAACAGTAGTACCTTCCATTTAACACTGTATTATAGTACAGTAGTACCTTCACTTTACCACTATAGAGAACAGTAGTACCTTCCCTTTACCACTACTAGAGAACAGTAGTACCTTCACTTTACCACTACTAGAGAACAGTAATACCTTCACTTTAGCACTACTAGAGAACAGTAGTACCTTCCCTTTACCACTACTAGAGAACAGTAGTACCTTCCCTTTACCACTACTAGAGAACAGTAGTACCTTCACTTTACCAATACTAGAGAACAGTAATACCTTCACTTTACCACTACTAGAGAACAGTACTACCTTCCCTTTACCACTACTAGAGAGCAGTAGTACCTTCACTTTACCACTACTAGAGAACAGTAGTACCTTCCCTTTACCACTACTAGAGAACAGTAGTACCTTCACTTTACCACTACTAGAGAACAGTAGTACCTTCACTTTACCACTACTAGAGAACAGTAGTACCTTCCCTTTAACACTGTGTTATAGTACAGTAGTACCTTCACTTTACCACTATAGAGAACAGTAATACCTTCCCTTTAACACTTTGTTATAGTACAGTAATACCTTCACTTTAACACTGTGTTATAGTACAGTAATACCTTCACTTTAACACTGTGTTATAGTACAGTAATACCTTCACTTTAACACTGTGTTATAGTACAGTAGTACCTTCACTTTACCACTACTAGAGAACAGTAATACCTTCACTTTACCACTACTAGAGAACAGTAGTACCTTCCCTTTAACACTGTGTTATAGTACAGTAGTAACTTCACTTTACCACTACTAGAGAACAGTAATACCTTCCCTTTACCTCTATAGAGAACAGTAGTACCTTCACTTTACCACTACTAGAGAACAGTAGTACCTTCACTTTACCACTACTAGAGAACAGTAGTACCTTCCCTTTAACACTGTGTTATAGTACAGTAGTACCTTCACTTTAACACTACTAGAGAACAGTAGTACCTTCACTTTACCACTACTAGAGAACAGTAATACCTTCCCTTTAACACTGTGTTATAGTACAGTAATACCTTCACTTTAACACTGTGTTATAGTACAGTAATACCTTCACTTTACCACTACCTGAGAACAGTAATACCTTCCCTTTAACACTGTGTTATAGTACAGTAGTACCTTCACTGTAACACTACTAGAGAACAGTAGTACCTTCACTTTACCACTACCTGAGAACAGTAATACCTTCCCTTTAACACTGTGTTATAGTACAGTAGTACCTTCACTTTAACACTGTGTTATAGTACAGTAATACCTTCACTTTAACACTGTGTTATAGTACATTAATACCTTCACTTTAACACTGTGTTATAGTACAGTAGTACCTTCACTTTAACACTGTGTTATAGTACAGTAATACCTTCACTTTAACACTGTGTTATAGTACAGTAATACCTTCACTTTACCACCACTAGAGAACATTAGTACCTTCACTTTACCACTTCTAGAGAACAGTAATACCTTCACTTTACCACTACTAGAGAACAGTAGTACCTTCACTTTACCACTACTAGAGAACAGTAATACCTTCCCTTTAACACTGTGTTATAGTACAGTAATACCTTCACTTTACCACTACTAGAGAACAGTAGTACCTTCACTTTACCACTACTAGAGAACAGTAGTACCTTCCCTTTACCACTGTGTTATAGTACAGTAGTACCTTCACTTTACCACTACTAGAGAACAGTAATACCTTCACTTTACCTCTATAGAGAACAGTAATACCTTCCCTTTACCTCTATAGAGAACAGTAATACCTTCCCTTTACCACTACTAGAGAACAGTAGTACCTTCACTTTAACACTGTGTTATAGTACAGTAGTACCTTCACTTTAACACTGTGTTATAGTACAGTAGTACCTTCACTTTACCACTACTAGAGAACAGTAGTACCTTCACTTTACCACTACTAGGGAACAGTAGTACCTTCCCTTTAACACTGTGTTATAGTACAGTAATACCTTCCCTTTAACACTGTGTTATAGTACAGTAGTACCTTCACTTTAACACTACTAGAGAACAGTAGTACCTTCACTTTAACACTGTGTTATAGTACAGTAATAACTTCACTTTACCACTGTGTTATAGTACAGTAATAACTTCACTTTACCACTGTGTTATATTAAACCCCTGACTCAGACTGGCCTATTGAACCCCTGACTCAGACTGGCCTAAACCAGACCCCTGTTATTGAATCCCTGACTGAGACTGGCCTAAACCAGCACCATGTTAATGAACCCTGACTGAGACTGGCCTAAACCAGACCCATGTTACTGAACCCCTGACTCAGACTGGCCTAAACCAGACCCATGGTATTGAAACCCTGACTGAGACTGGCCTAAACCAGGCCCATGTTACTGAACCCCTGAATGAGACTGGCCTAAACCAGCACCATGTTAATGAACCCCTGACTGAGACTGGCCTACCAGGCCCATGTTACTGAACCCCTGACTGAGACTGGCCTAAACCAGGCCCATGTTATTGAACCCCTGAATGAGACTGGCCTATTGAACCCCTGACTCAGACTGGCCAAAACCAGAACCATGTTACTGAACCCCTGACTCAGACTGGCCTAAACCAGACCCATGTTACTGAACCCCTGAATGAGACTGGCCTAAACCAGCACCATGTTAATGAACCCCTGACTGAGACTGGCCTACCAGGCCCATGTTACTGAACCCCTGACTGAGACTGGCCTAAACCAGGCCCATGTTATTGAACCCCTGAATGAGACTGGCCTATTGAACCCCTGACTCAGACTGGCCAAAACCAGAACCATGTTACTGAACCCCTGACTCAGACTGGCCTAAACCAGAACCATGTTACTGAACCCCTGACTGAGACTGGCCTAAACCAGACCCATGTTATTGAACCTCTGACTGAGACTGGCCTAAACCAGACCCATGTTACTGAACCCCTGACTGAGACTGGCCTAAACCAGACCCATGTTATTGAACCCCTGACTGAGACTGGCCTAAACCAGACCCATGTTATTGAACCTCTGACTGAGACTGGCCTAAATCAGACCCATGTTACTGAACCCCTGACTGAGACTGGCCTAAACCAGACCCATGTTATTGAACCTCTGACTGAGACTGGCCTAAACCAGACCCATGTTATTGAACCCCTGACTGAGACTGGCCTAAACCAGACCCATGTTATTGAACCCCTGACTCAGACTGGCCTAAACCAGACCCATGTTATTGAACCCCTGACTCAGACTGGCCTAAACCAGACCATGTTATTGATCCTCTGACTGAGACTGGCCTAAACCAGACCCCTGTTATTGAACCCCTGACTCAGACTGGCAGCCTGTCGAAGTGACAGGAAGAACTGGCCTCAGCACCTGATCAAGCATCGCTTGAATCTACCTCTTTCCTCTCTCCTCATTCTTTAACTCTTTCTCTCCTCTCCCTCCAGACATAATTCAGCATCTGGTGATGTCTGATTGCCCAACAATCTACCCCCTCATCCCCTCCTCCATCTCATGACCTCATCTACAGCTAATGTTATTGTCATATTGTCATTATCTGACAATAAAGCTTGGTAGCTGTATTATACCGGGCACATAATAGGTGAGATACATGGGTTAACTTAAAATATTAGCACTGCAACACTCAGAACAAGCAGCAGTGCCTGGGAGTCTCCCTCTTCAAGTCACCCTTCTGAGACTGCCTGTTGAGAACAAGAACCTCCCAACCACACAGCACCCCCAACCACACAGCAGCTCCCAACCACACAGCACCTCCCAACCACACAGCCACACAGCACCTCCCAACCACACAGCACCTCCCAACCACACAGCACCTCCCAACCACACAGCACCTCCCAACCACACAGCAGCTCCCAACCACACAGCCACACAGCACCTCCCAACCATACAACCACACAGCACCTCCCAACCACACAACCACACAGCCACACAGCACCTCCCAACCACACAGCAGCTCCCAACCACACAGCCACACAGCAGCTCCCAACCACACAGCCACACAGCACCTCCCAACCACACAGCACCTCCCAGCCACACAGCACCTCCCAACCACACAGCCACACAGCACCTCCCAACCACACAATCACACAGCACCTCCCAACGACACAGCACCTCCCAACCACACAACCATACAGCACCCACCTCTCTATTCCACACACAATAATTCAGTATTTCAGTCTGATTGCCATGTGAGAGTACACAAAATAATCTGTGAAAATAAATGTATCACAGAAATATAAAGTTGATGTAATATAATCTTAAATATTGTCAGGTTGGACTTCACAGCTATTTCCCAAGGTGTTCAATATTGTAAGTTGTAAGGTGTCCTTTGATTGTATTTGTTTGTTTCCTCATTATTCAATGTTGTATCCTAGGACCTAAAATAGATACATATATATTCAACCACAAGGGGGTACTAACGAGCTATATGAGAAATATATATTTTTGAATCATAATGGAGGACTAGTGAAATATTATTTCAGTGTAGATAAGGGAAGGGCAAGTTAAATATAAACATGACAACCAGATCAGCCAGTGTATGAATCAAACGGATTTGCATATGAATAGAGTGGATATTAGTTGACTTTGTGATCTGTAAGGTAAGTAACTTTAATGTGTCATGCAGATTACACTATTTTCTTTGACATTTAGGAAACGTTGCAATGTTTAAGACATGGATTTCATGTTGTAATGTTAACAACGTACCCAAAAGTCTCAGAAATCAGTCTTGTTTGCATAGCGATGATGGAAAATACATAATTTAGGCTGTAATGATCTCCAAAAGTCTAATCTGTAGGTCATCACATTGTTGATATAGCAACGGACGCTAATAATTTATCGAATCCCATTGTGATGTAGAGTGGGACCTATTTGGCCGGGGGACATTATTTGGCATGACAGGCCCTATGGTTATAGGGTGCATGACAGGCCCTATGGTTATAGGGTGCATTACAGGCCCTATGGTTATAGGGTGCATGACAGGTCCTATGGTAATAGAGTGCATGACAGGCCCTATGGTTATAGGGTGCATGACAGGCCCTATGGTTATAGGGTGCATTACAGCCCCTATGGTTATAGGGTGCATGACAGGCCCTATGGTAATAGAGTGCATGACAGGCCCTATGGTAATAGGGTGCATGACAGGCCCTATGGTTATAGGGTGCATGACAGGTATTACGGAAGCCACTCTATGTAAACAAATTATTTCTGTTTAAAATGTTTTATAAATGTGCAAAAATGTGATGTCATGACGGGGTAATGTGATGTCATGATGGGGTATTGTGATGTCATTATGAGGTAATGTGATGTCATGATGGGGTATTGTGATGTCATTATGAGGTAATGTGATGTCATGATGGGGTATTGTGATGTCATTATGAGGTAATGTGATGTCATGATGGGGTATTGTGATGTCATTATGAGGTAATGTGATGTCATGATGGGGTATTGTGATGTCATTATGAGGTAATGTGATGTCATGATGGGGTATTGTGATGTCATTATGGGGTAATGTGTGTAGATTGATGAACATAAACATGTATTTAACCCATTTTAGAATAAGGCTGGAACTAAACAAAATGTGGAAAAAGTCAAGGGGTCTGAATACTTTCGCAAGGCACTATATATACATGTGCAACGAGAGGCAAAAATATGTGTAGATCATTACTCCACAGACAGAGATGCACACAAAGCTCTTCCTCACCTCCATTAGGCAGATCGGACCATAACTCTATCCTCCTGATTCCTGCTCAAACAGGAAGTACCAGTGACACGCTCAATACAGAAGTGGTCAGGTGAAGCGGATGTTAAGCTACAGAACAGACTGAAAATTGTGACGGGATTCATCTGATGTTATTGTATTACCATACCAGCCACCGGCTTCATTACTAAGTGCATCGACAATGTTGTCCGTACATTGACTGTACGTACATATCCCAACCAGAACCCATGGATTACAGGCAACATCCTCATTGAGCTTAAGGCTAGAGTGGGATACTAATCAGGACGCTTATAAGAAATCCCGATACGCCCTCCGAGGAACAATCAAACAAGCAAAGCATCAATACGGGACTAAGATCAAATCCTACTATACCGACGCTGACACTCGTTGGATGTAGCACGGCTTGAAAACTAGCATGGATTACAAAGGGAAACCCAGCCGCAAGCTGTCCATTGACACGAGCAAACCAGAGGAGCTAAATACTTTCTATGCCCACTTCGAAGCAAGTAATACTGAACAATGCATGAGAGCACCAGCTATTCTGGACGCTTTTGTGATCACTCTCTCTGTAGCAGATATGAGTTAAACCTTTAAACAGGTTAACATTCACAAGGGCGCAGGCCCAGACGGATTGCCAGGATGCGTATTCAGAGCATGCACTGACCAGCTAGAAAGTCTCTTGACTGACATTGTCAACCTCTCTCTGATCCAGTTTGTAATACCTATATGTTTCAAGCAGACCACCATAGTCCCTGTGCACAAGAATGCCAAGGTAACGTGTCAAAATGACTGTTAGCACTCACATATGTAGCCATGAAATGCTTTGAAAGGCTGGTCATGGCTCACATTAACACCATCATACCAGACACGCTAGACCCACTTCAATTTGCATACCTCCCCAACAAATCCACAGATGACGCAATCTCTATTGCACTCTACGCTGCCCGTTCCCGCCTGGACAAAAGGAACATCTATGTGAGAATGCTATTCATTGACTACAGCTCAAAGTTCAACGGCATAGTGCCCTCAAAGCTAATCACTAAGCTAAAGACCCTGGGATTACACCATTCCCTCTGCAAATGGATCCTGAACTTTCTGTCTGGCCACCCCCAGGTGGTAAGGGTAGGCAACAACACATTCCCACGCTGACCCTTAACATGGGGGCCAATCTGGGGTGCGTGCTTAGTCCCCTCCTGTACTCCCTGTTTGCCAACGACTGCATGGCCGCTCATGACTCCAACACCATCATTACGTTTGACGATATGATGGTGGTAGGCCTGACTACTGACAACGATGAGACAGCCTTCACAGAGGAGGTCAGAGACAACCTCTCCCTCAATGTGAGCAAGACAAAGTAGGTGATTGTGGACTACAGGAAACAGAGGGTCAAACATGCCTCCATTAACATTGACAGGGCTGCAGTGGAGCGGGTCGAGAGCTTCAAGTTCCTCGGTGTCCACTTCACCAATTCAACCTTTATTTAACTAGGAAAGTCATATAAGAACAAATTCTTATTTACAATGACGGCCTACCTCTGCTAAACCCTAACCCGGACGACACTGGGCCAATAGTACGCCGCCGGCTGCTTCACCGATTTGTATGGCAACTGCTTGGCATCAGTCTTCAAGGAGCAACGGAGGTTAGTACGTCACTATACCAGGTGGTGTCAAAGGAAGGCCCAACCTTTTTTCAAAGACTCCAGCCACCCAAGCCATAGACTGTTCTCTCTGCTACCACACGGCAAGCGGTACCAGAACACCAAGTCATAGACTGTTCTCTCTGCTACCACATGGCAAGCGGTACCAGAACACCAAGTCATAGAATGTTCTCTCTGCTACCACACGGCAAGCGGTACCAGAACACCAAGTCATAGACTGTTCTCTCTGCTACTGCATGGCAAGCGGTACCCGAAGTCTCTGGAACATCTTCTACCCCCAAGCCATAAGCCTGCTGATCATTTAATGAAATGGCTACCCAGACTGTTTACATTGTCTCCAATTATTTTTTGTCTTCAATTATAATTTGTTTCCATTGAGTGCACTGGTTCCCCACACTGGACTCTACCCCCCCCCCCCCCCCCCCTCCACACACACACATACATACTTCACTGACACTCCAACAAACACACACACACAAGCACACACACACACACACACACGTACACTGCTGTTACTGTTTGTTATCTATCTTGATTTACTAGTCACTTTACCCCTACCTATATGTATATATTACCTCAATTACCTCGACTACCTTGTACCCCTGCACATTAACTCTGTGCTGGTACTCCTATATAGCCTTTAAGGGTAAGGGCTTGTAAGCATTTCACGGTAAAGTCTACACCGGATGTAGTTGGCAAATGTGATAAATACAATTAGATTCAGTTTATTTAGTTTTTCTTGTGGGGACCAAACAATTAATTCCAATTCAAAATCTTATTTTCCCTAACCCCTAAACCTACCTAACCCTAACCTTTAACCCTAACCTTAACCCTAACCCTAACCTTTAACCCTAACCCTAACCCCTAAACCTACCTAACCCTAACCTTTAACCTTAACCTTAACCCTAACCCTAACCTTTAACCCTAACCCTAACCCCTAAACCTACCTCAACCTAACCCTAACCTTAACCTTAACCCTAACCCTAACCTTTAACCTTAACCTTAACCCTAACCCTAACCCCTAAACCTACCTAACCCTAACCTTTAACCTTAACCTTAACCCTAACCCTAACCCCTAAACCTACCTCAACCTAACCCTAACCTTAACCCTAACCCTAACCCTAACCCCTAAACCTACCTCAACCTAACCCTAACCTTTAACCCTTAACCCTAACCCTAACCCTAACCCCTAAACCTACCTCAACCTAACCCTAACCTTTAACCCTAACCCCTAACCCTACCTCAACCTAACCCTAACCCTAACCCCTAAACCTACCTCAACCTAACCCTAACCTTTAACCCTTAACCCTAACCCCTAAACCTACCTCAACCTAACCCTAACCCCTAAACCTACCTCAACCTAACCCTAACCCTAACCCTAACCCCTAAACCTACCTCAACCTAACCCTAATCTTTAACCATTAACCCTAACCCCTAACCTTTAACCCTAACCCATAAACCTACCTCAACCTAACCCTAACCATAACCCCTAAACCTACCTCAACCTAACCCTAACCCTAACCCTAACCCTAACCCCTAAACCTACCTCAACCTAACCCTAACCTTTAACCCTTAACCCTAACCCTAACCTTTAACCCTAACCCTAACTTTAACCCTAACCCTAACCCTAACCCTAACCCCTAAACCTACCTCAACCTAACCCTAACCTTTAACCCTTAACCCTAACCCTAACCTTTAACCCTAACCCCTAAACCTACCTCAACCTAACCCTAACCCTAACCCCTAAACCTACCTCAACCTAACCCTAACCCCTAAACCTACCTCAACCTAACCCTAACCCTAACCTCTAAACCTACCTCAACCTAACCCTAACCCTAACCCTAACCCTAACCCTAACCCCTAAACCTACCTCAACCTGACCCTAACCTTTAACCCTTAACCCTAACCCTAACCTTTAACCCTAACCCTAACTTTAACCCTAACCCTAACCCTAACCCTAACCCTAACCTTAACCCTAACCCTAACCCTAACCCTAACCCTAACCCCTAAACCTACCTCAACCTAACCCTAACCTTTAACCCTTATCCCTAACCCTAAACCTACCTCAACCTAACCCTAACCCTAACCCCTAAACCTACCTCAACCTAACCCTAACCCCTAAACCTACCTCAACCTAACCCTAACCTTAAACCTAACACTAACCCCTAAACCTACCTCAACCTAACCCTAACCTTTAACCCTTAACCCTAACCCTAACCCTAACCCTAACCTTAACCCTAACCCTAACCCTAACCCTAACCCCTAAACCTACCTCAACCTAACCCTAACCCCTAAACCTAACCCTAACCCTAACCTTTAACCCTTAACCCTAACCCCTAAATCTACCTCAACCTAACCCTAACCTTTAACCCTTAACCCTTAACCTACCTCAACCTAACCCTAACCTTAACCCTAACCCCTAAACCTACCTCAACCTAACCCTAATCTTAACCTTAACCCTAACCCCTAAACCTACCTCAACCTAACCCTAACCTTAACCTTAACCCTAACCCTAACCCCTAAACCTACCTCAAACTAACCCTAACCCCTAAACCTAACCCTAACCCTAACCCCTAAACCTACCTCAACCTAACCCTAACCCCTAAACCTAACCCTAAACCTAACCCTAACCCCTAAACCTACCTCAACCTAACCCTAACCCTAACCCCTAAACCTACCTCAACCTAACCCTAACCCTAACCCCTAAACCTACCTCAACCTAACCCTAACCTTAACCTTAACCCTAACCCTAACCTTTAACCCTGACTGTAACCTTAACCCTAACCCTAACCCCTAAACCTACCTCAACCTAACCCTAACCTTAACCCTAACCCCTAAACCTACCTCAACCTAACCCTAACCTTAACCTTAACCCTAACCCTAACCTTTAACCCTGACTGTAACCTTAACCCTAACCCTAACCCCTAAACCTACCTCAACCTAACCCTAACCCCTAAACCTAACCCTAACCCTAACCTTTAACCCTTAACCCTAACCCCTAAATCTACCTCAACCTAACCCTAACCTTTAACCCTTAACCCTTAACCTACCTCAACCTAACCCTAACCTTAACCCTAACCCCTAAACCTACCTCAACCTAACCCTAACCTTAACCTTAACCCTAACCCTAACCCCTAAACCTACCTCAACCTAACCCTAACCTTAACCTTAACCCTAACCCTAACCCCTAAACCTACCTCAAACTAACCCTAACCCCTAAACCTAACCCTAACCCTAACCCCTAAACCTACCTCAACCTAACCCTAACCCCTAAACCTAACCCTAAACCTAACCCTAACCCCTAAACCTACCTCAACCTAACCCTAACCCTAACCCCTAAACCTACCTCAACCTAACCCTAACCCTAACCCCTAAACCTACCTCAACCTAACCCTAACCTTAACCCTAACCCGAACCTTTAACCCTGACTGTAACCTTAACCCTAACCCTAACCCCTAAACCTACCTCAACCTAACCCTAACCTTAACCCTAACCCCTAAACCTACCTCAACCTAACCCTAACCTTAACCTTAACCCTAACCCTAACCTTTAACCCTGACTGTAACCTTAACCCTAACCCTAACCCCTAAACCTACCTCAACCTAACCCTAACCTTAACCTTAACCCTAACCCTAACCTTTAACCCTTAACCCTAACCCTAACCCTAACCCTAACCCCTAAACCTACCTCAACCTAACCCTAACCTTAACCTTAACCCTAACCCTAACCTTTAACCCTGACTGTAACCTTAACCCTAACCCTAACCTTTAACCCTAACTGTAACCTTAACCTTTAACCCTAACCCTAACCTTAACCCTAACCCTAACCTTTAACCTTAACCCTAACCCTAACCTTTAACCCTAACCCTAACTTTAACCCTAACTGTAACCTTAACCTTAACCCTAACCCTAACCTTTAACCCTAACTGTAACCTTAACCTTTAACCCTAACCCTAACCTTTAACCCTAACCCTAACTTTAACCCTAACCTTAACTTTAACCCTAACTTTAACCCTAACCCTAACCTTTAACCCTAACCCAAACTTTAACCCTAACCTTTAACCCTAACCCTAACTTTAACCCTAACCGTAACCTTTAACCCTAACCCTAACTTTAACCCTAACTCTAACTTTAACCCCAACCCTAACTTTAACCCCAACTTTAACCCCAACCCTAACTTTAACCCTAACCCCAACCCTAACTTTAACCCTAACCCTAACCCTAACTTTAACCCTAACCCCAACCCTAACTTTAACCCTAACTTTAACCCTAACCTTTAACCCTAACCCTAACCTATAACCCTAACCCCAACATTTAACCCTAACCCTAACCTTTAACCCTAACCCTAACCTTTAAACCAACCCCAACATTTAACCCCAACCCTAACTTTAACCCTAACCATAACCTTTAACCCAAACCCTAACATTTAACCATAACCCCAACCCTAACTTTAACCCCAACCCTAACTTTAACCCTAACCCCAACCCCAACTTTAACCCCAACCCTAACTTTAACCCCAACCCTAACTTTAACCCCAACCCCAACCCTAACTTAAACCCAACCCCAACCCTAACTTTAACCCCAACCACAACCATAACTTTAACCCTAACCCCAACCCTAACTTTAACCCCAACCCCAACCCTAACTTTAACCCCAACCCTAACTTTAACCCCAACCCCAACACTAACTTTAACCCCAACCCTAACTTTAACCCTAACCCTAACTTTTATTCCCAACCCTAACTTTAACCCTAACCCCAACCCTAACTTTAACCCCAACCCTAACTTTAACCCTAACCCTAACTTTAACCCTAACCCTAACTTAAACCCAACCCTAACCCTAACTTTAACCCTAACCCTAACTTCAACCCTGACCTTTAACCCTAACCCTAACTTTAACCCTAACCCTAACCCTAACTTCAACCCTAACCTTTAACCCTAACCCTAACCCTAACTTCAACCCTAACCTTCAACCCTAACCTTTAACCCTAACCCTAACTTTAACCCTAACCCTAACCTTTAACCCTATCTTTAACCCTAACCCTAACTTTAACCCAGTCCCCACAAGGACAAAGGCTATTTAAGGCTTAGGGGTTAGGTTTAGGTTTACAGTTAGCGTTAAAGTTTAGGGTTAGGTTTAGGGTTAAATGTCCACATTTCCCTTGCTTTACTATCCTTGTGAGGACTTTAATCTGAAATGAGTACTTTCTCTTGCCCTGGCAGCAGCAGCAGTGTTTGTGTTGAGACCGTCTGTCCAGGATGCGGCCATGGGTCCTTTGGGATAGTCTAGCTAGCTGCAGGATAATGATGATCAGAGTGATGAACAATATACATTACTCTAACACTTCTCCAACCCTGATCCAACCCTGATCCAACACTACTCCAACCCTACTCCGACCTTGATCCAACCCTGATCCAACACTACTCCAACCCTACTCCGACCTTGATCCAACCCTAATCCAACACTACTCCAACCCTACTCCGACCCTGATCCAACACTACTCCAACCCTACTCCGACCCTGATCCAACACTACTCCAACCCTACTCCGACCCTGATCCAACACTACTCCAACACTACTCCAACCCTGATCCAACCCCGATCCAACCCCGATCCAACCCCGCTTTACTGATTACAGGACAGCCATTGCACTAATGCCTGTGTGTGTGTGTGTGTGTGTGTGTGTGTGTGTGTGTGTGTGTGTGTGTGTGTGTGTGTGTGTGTGTGTGTGTGTGTGTGTGTGTGTGTGTGTGTGTGTGTGTGTGTGTGTGTGTGTGTGTGTGTGTTTATATCTGTGTGTATGTCTCTGAAAGGGAGAGATTGAAAAGGTGGGAGTGAATGAGTGAGATAGCGGGAGAGGCAAAAGACAAAGACATGTTCAAATGTTTTGTTTGTGTGTGTTTAGTTAGCAGAGCATATGGGCTGGGAGGGAGGTAGGGAGGGATGCTGAACAGAGAGCTTCCCTCTCCTCTCCTCACCATGCTAATGTTACTGCATTACAGAACGCTATTGATTAATCTAAGTGCTGGTTGGTGGATGAGAGTGACTTCTGGCACAAACACAAAAAACATTAAATAAAGAGGGAGTGAAGGGGGAAGGGAGTGGCAGAGAGAGAGAGAGAGAGAGAGACAGAGAGAGAGAGAGAGAGAGAGAGAGAGAGAGAGAGAGAGAGAGAGAGAGAGAGAGAGAGAGAGAGAGAGAGAGAGAGAGAGGGAGGGAGAGAGAGAGAGAGAGAGAGAGAGAGAGAGAGAGGGGGAGGGAGGGAAGCAGGAAGAGGAAAAGACAAAAACGTAAGGTTGGCTGAGGGGATGCAGATTAAAGAAATGTGTGTTTCTCACCTCTCTCTCTCTCTCTCTTTTTATTTTACATTTCATTAAACTCGGTAGGACAGATTATTTTACCTTGTCAGCTCGGGTATTCGATCTTGCAACCTTTCAGTTACTAGTCCAAAGGCTACCTGCTGCCCTAGCCACACTACTATATGAGTTATACTGACCACTCTACTGTACTAGCCACACTGCTATATGAGACACACTACTGTATGAGTTATACTGACCACTCTACTGTACTAGCCACACTGCTATATGAGACACACTACTGTACGAGCCATACTAGACACACTATCCACTCTACTATACTATCACACTAGTCCCACTAGCCACACTACTATACTAGCCATACTAGACACACTATCCACTCTACTATACTATCACACTAGTCCCACTAGCCACACTACTATACTAGCCATACTAGACACACTATCCACTCTACTATACTATCACACTAGTCCCACTAGCCACACTACTATACTAGCCATACTAGACACACTATCCACTCTACTATACTAGCACACTACTACACTAGCCACACTACTACACTAGCCACACCAGTCACACTAGCCACTCTACTATACTAGCACACTAGTCCCACTAGCCACACTACTACACTAGCCACACCAGTCACACTAGCCACTCTACTACACTAGCCACACCAGTCACACTAGCCACTCTACTATACTAGCACACTAGTCCCACTAGCCACACTACTACACTAGCCACACCAGTCACACTAGCCACTCTACTACACTAGCCACACCAGTCACACTAGCCACTCTACTATACTAGCACACTAGTCCCACTAGCCACACTACTACACTAGCCACACCAGTCACAATACTATACTAGTCACACTATCAGTGGTCCTCTGATCAGTGGTGATCTGGTCAGTGGGGATCTGGTCAGTGGTGATCTGGTCAGTGGTGATCTGGTCAGTGGTGATCTGGTCAGTGGTGATCTGGTCAGTGGTGCTCTTGTCAGTGGTGATCTGGTCAGTGGTGATCTGGTCAGTGGTGCTCTGGTGAGTGGGGATCTGGTCAGTGGGGATCTGGTCAGTGGGGATCTGGTCAGTGGGGATCTGGTCAGTGGTGATCTGGTCAGTGGTGCTCTGGTCAGTGGTGCTCTGGTCAGTGGTCCTCTGGTCAGTGGTGATCTGGTCAGTGGCAAAGACCCTGCACCCGGCCCAACAAGATTTTCCAATGGCGGGAAGGACCAAGCCCCGCCCGACACCCGGCATGGAATCGTGCTACCCATAACCACTAGGACCAACACAGAAACCAAAACATACAATAATCCCATCCCCAACCCTCACCCTTGATTGGAGGATCTCAAACATTTAAACTGTATGTTTGTGTATATAATTATTCCAGCAATCATTAATTCCACCCTTCAGACAGCCACAGTTCAATCCATCTTTCCCAATAAATCATAATTCTATCATTTCCTCTCCCAATACATCCCTTCATTCTCCCATGGTGTTTCGTTAGGGACTTAAACCTCCATCTGCAACATTTCTGACCAAATCGCCCCAAAAAATAAACAAGACCACAATGATATTATCTATTGACTGACTGGTCCTTCAAATCCCCCAGAAATACAGTTTGCAGGTCCAACCGCTCAGTGATATTATGGCATAACAACCATTCCTGGACCAGACTCCAAAAACAAGCCACTGATGGACAGAACCAAGAGAGATGCTTTGTCCTATATCAAACTTTGATTTGAAATAGATTCTGTTTCAGAGTTGCAGTCTGCACATGGCTGCCTGATCTATAGATTCTGTTTAAGAGTAGCAGTCTGCACATGGCTGACTGATATATAGATTCTGTTTAAGAGTAGCAGTCTGCACATGGCTGACTGATCTATTGATTATGTTTCAGAGTGGCAGTCTGCGCAAGGCTGACTGATCTATTGATTCTGTTTCAGAGTGGCAGTCTGCACAAGGCTGACTAATCTATAGATTCTGTTTCAGAGTGGCAGTCTGCACAAGGTTGACTGATCTATAGATTCTGTTTCAGAGTGGCAGTCTGCACATGGCTGACTGATCTATAGATTCTGCTTCAGAGTGGCAGTCTGCACAAGACTGACTGATCTATTGATTCTGTTTCAGAGTGGCAGTCTGCACAAGGCTGACTGATCTATAGATTACGTTTCAGAGTGGCAGTCTGCACATGGCTGACTGATCTATAGATTCTGCTTCAGAGTGGCAGTCTGCACAAGGCTGACTGATCTATAGATTCTGTTTCAGAATGGCAGTCTGCACAAGGCTGACTGAATTATAGATTCTGTTTCAGAGTGGCAGTCTGCACAAGGCTGACTGATATATAGATTCTGTTTCAGAGTGGCAGTCTGCACAAGGCTGACTGATCTATAGATTCTGTTTCAGAATGGCAGTCTGCACAAGACTGACTGATCTATTGATTCTGTTTCAGAGTGGCAGTCTGCACAAGGCTGACTGATCTATAGATTCTGTTTCAGAATGGCAGTCTGCACAAGGCTGACTGAATTATAGATTCTGTTTCAGAGTGGCAGTCTGCACAAGGCTGACTGATCTATAGATTCTGTTTCAGAGTGGCAGTCTGCACAAGGCTGACTGATCTATAGATTCTGTTTCAGAGTGGCAGTCTGCAGAGGGCTGACTGATCTATATATTCTGTTTCAGAGTGGCAGTCTGCACAAGGCTGACTGATCTATAGATTCTGTTTCAGAATGGCAGTCTGCACAAGGTTGACTGATCTATAGATTCTGTTTCAGAGTGGCAGTCTGCACAAGGCTGACTGATCTATAGATTCTGTTTCAGAGTGGCAGTCTGCACAAGGCTGACTGATCTATAGATTCTGTTTCAGAGTGGCAGTCTGCAGAGGGCTGACTGATCTATAGATTCTGTTTCAGAGTGGCAGTCTGCACAAGGCTGACTGATCTATAGATTCTGTTTCAGAGTGGCAGTCTGCACAAGGCTGACTGATCTATAGATTATGTTTCAGAGTGGCAGTCTGCACAAGGCTGACTGATCTATAGATTCTGTTTCAGAGTGGCAGTCTGCACAAGGCTGACTGATCTATAGATTATGTTTCAGAGTGGCAGTCTGCACAAGGCTGACTGATCTATAGATTCTGTTTCAGAGTGGCAGTCTGCACAAGGCTGACTGATCTATTGATTCTGTTTCAGAGTGGCAGTCTGCACAAGGCTGACTGATCTATAGATTATGTTTCAGAGTGGCAGTCTGCACAAGGCTGACTGATCTATTGATTCTGTTTCAGAGTGGCAGTCTGCACAAGGCTGACTGTTCAATGCTCCATATACTGAGCATTGTTTTTGTAGCGATAATTCTATATACTAGCTTAAATTGAAAATAACTGATTGTTGCATCAATTGTTGTTTTGCACATGTATATCAGTTCATAAACCCCGATTCCATGGTATTGGGACATCTGAAATCTGTTTCCAACTATCTTGAATTTGATGCGGCATAGTTATCAACCCTCTTGACCGTAAGTGAAACTGATACATTTCACGATTTATGTTGTTAATTTTAAGCCATTTGTGATTTTAATTCCTTTCTCTTTTGAGTAATTGCTTCTTCAATGTTTGTGGCAGAGCTCTGACGAGTTGGTTGTAATTTGGTATTCAGAGGTTTAGCCATATTATTTGCTCTAATATAGATTCTGCCTCTTCTGGAGGATAACATTGCAATTGTATCCAACTCTGTATAGCTACATATAAAAATAAAGAAACTTTAAACAGGTTGTTAATCCACTGGAAATGGATCGCTTTCATCTGACAAACAGCAAAGACTTTAAACATTGGCTGTATTTCTCGCATTAGCCTACAGGAAAACTAGTTTGGATTTAGGTAAAGTTTCAGAACAATACAATATTTAAGAGAGAGGTTTAATGCATTGATATTTAATAGTTGTAGCCCTCCAAACTCATATTCATGGCATAAATATACCCGTTTAACTTGATCTGGTTTGCCATTCTGGTGAGAGAGCTGGATCCTGAGCTTCCTGACGGACGTCCTGGTGAGACTAAAGGGAAAACTGGCCAGAACTTCCCTCCGCTTGATAAGAGACGGATGACCTCCGATCGCGATTTGCTATAAACGGGACTCTCAAATCTGCAAGATTCTCTGTACTTGACAAGATACCCCTTCTGTATTTCAACTCGATGGATTATCCATTCACCAAGCGTACAGGACATCGGATTCAGGGACATCCAGAGGGGGAGGGGGATGTCTTCTCCATTAATTCTCTGGTTGACTCTTTTCTCTGTATACATCAATGATGTCGCTCTTGCTGCTGGTGATTCTCTATTCCACCTCTACGCAGGCGACACCATTCTGTATACTTCTGGCCCTTCTTTGGACACTGTGTTTTTTAACAAACCTCCAGACGAACCTCAATGCCATACAACACTCCTTCCATGGCCTCTCAACTGCTCTTAAATGCAAGTAAAACTAAATGCATGCTCTTCAACCGATCGCTGCCTGCACCCGCCCGCCCATCTAGCATCACTACTCTTGACGTTTCTGTTTTAGAATATGTGGACAACTACAAATACCTAGGTGTCTGGTTAGACTGTAAACTCTCCTTCTGGACTCCCATTAAACATCTCCAATCCAAAATGTATTCTAGAATCGGCTACTTACTTCTGAACAAAGCATCCTTCACTAATGCTGCCAAACATACTCTCGTAAAACTGACTATCCTACCAATCCTTGACTTCGGCGATGTCATTTACAAAACAGCTTCCAATGCTCTACTCAGCAAACTGAAACCCACTGGCTCCAGGTCATCTATAAGTCTTTGCTACGTAAAGCCCCACCTTATCTCAGATCACTGGTCACCATAGCAGCACCCACCCGTAGCACGCGCTCCAGCAGGTAGATTTCACTGGTCATCCCCAAAGCCAACTCCTCTTTTGGCCGCCTTTCCTTCCAGTTCTCTGCTGCCAATGACTGGAAGGAACTTCAAAATTCTCTGAATATGGAGACTCTTACCTCCCTCACTAGCTTTAAGCACCAGCTGTCAGAGCAGCTTACCGTTCACTGCAGCTGTACATAGCCCATCTGTAAATAGCCCACCCAACTACCTCACCCCAGTATCTCTACTTGCACATGAATCTTCTGCACTTCTATCACTCCAGTGTTAAATTGCTAAACTGTAAATATTTTGCCACTATGGCCTACATATTGCCTTACATCCCTAATCTTACTACATTTGCATGCATTATATATACATTTTTATATTGTGTCTGTATGTTTGTTTACTCCATGTGTAACTCTCTGTTGTTGTTTGTGTCACACTGCCTTTGCTTTATCTTGGCCAAGTCGCAGTTGTAAATGAGAACTTGTTCCCAACTGGCCTACCTGGTTAAATAAAGGTGAAATAAAATAAATACACGTTTTTTTTATCCCAGACTCTCTCATATGTGCACATCATCCAGATCAACAGACAAAGCAATCTCTATTGCACTCCACACTGCCCTTTCCCACCTGGACAAGAGGAACACCTATGTGAGAAGCTGTTCATCGGCGACAGCTCAGCGTTCAACAGCATAGTGCCTTTCAAGCTCCTCCCTCTGCAACTGGATCCCGGACTGCCTTATGTGCCGCCCCCAGTTAGTGAGAGTAGGTAACAGCACCTCCGCCACCTTGACCATCAACACGATGGCCCCATAAGGGTGTGTGCTTAGTGCCTTCTTTTACTCCCTGTTCACCCACGACTGTGTGGCCAGACACTACTCCAACACCATCATCAAGTTTGCTGACGACATGACGGTGATAGGACTGATCACTAACAGACTAATTGGAGGAGTTCAGACTACTGGCATTGTTGTGCCAGGACAACAACCTCTCCCTCAATATCAATAAGACCAAGGAGCTGATCGTGTACCACGGGAAAAAAGGGGGGGGGGGGGGCAATTATCCTGATAATGGTCACTATTACTGCTGATTACATGTATATATTAATATATATATATATATATATATATATATATATATTATCCTGATAATGGTCACTATTACTGCTGATTACATGTATATATTAATATCTATCTATTATCCTGATAATGGTCACTATTACTGCTGATTACATGTATGTATTAATATATATATATATATATCTATTATCCTGATAATGGTCACTATTACTGCTGATTACATGTATATATTAATATCTATCTATTATCCTGTTAATGGTCACTATTACTGCTGATTACATGTATATATTAATATATATATATATATTATCCTGATAATGGTCACTATTACTGCTGATTACATGTATATATTAATATATATATATATATTATCCTGATAATGGTCACTATTACTGCTGATTACATGTATATATGAATATATATATATATATATATATTATCCTGATAATGGTCACTATTACTGCTGATTACATGTATATATGAATATATATATATATATATATCTATTATCCTGATAATGGTCACTATTACTGCTGATTACATGTATATATTAATATATATATCTATTATCCTGATAATGGTCACTATTACTGCTGATTACATGTATATATTAATATATATATATATATTATCCTGATAATGGTCACTATTACTGCTGATTACATGTATATATGAATATATATATATATATATATATTATCCTGATAATGGTCACTATTACTGCTGATTACATGTATATATGAATATATATATATATATATATCTATTATCCTGATAATGGTCACTATTACTGCTGATTACATGTATATATTAATATATATATCTATTATCCTGATAATGGTCACTATTACTGCTGATTACATGTATATATTAATATATATATCTATTATCCTGATAATGGTCACTATTACTGCTGATTACATGTATATATTAATATATATATCTATTATCCTGATAATGGTCACTATTACTGTTGTTTACATGTATATATTTCCATTAATATATATACTGCTGTTTACATGTATGTATTAATATATATATATCTATTATCCTGGTACTCGTCACTATTACTGCTGTTTACATGTATATATTACCATTAATATATATACTGCTATTTACATGTATGTATTAATATATATATATCTATTATCCTGGTACTCGTCACTATTACTGTTGTTTACATGTATATATTACCATTAATATCTATACTGCTATTTACATGTATGTATTAATATATATATATCTATTATCCTGGTACTCATCACTATTACTGTTGTTTACATGTATATATTACCATTAATATCTATACTGCTATTTACATGTATATATTACCATTAATATATATCTATTATCCTGCTACTGGGTATATAGATGGGGTATATAGATGGGGAAAAAAGATGGACGAAATGAAGCTGAGGATTGAAAAAGGAATGAATAGTGAAGTTGACAGTTTATCTTTGGAGAAAGCCATCCAGGACAATCACACAGCTTTGGAGAAAGCCATCCAGGACAATCACACAGCTTTGGAGAAAGCAATCCAGGACAATCACACAGCTTTGGAGAAAGCCATCCAAGACAAATACACAGCTTATGAGAAAGCCACCTAGGACAATCACACAGCTTTGGAGAAAGCCATCCAGGACAATCACACAGCTTTGGAGAAAGCAATCCAGGACAATCACACAGCTTTGGAGAAAGCCATCCAAGACAAATACACAGCTTATGAGAAAGCCACCTAGGACAATCACACAGCTTTGGAGAAAGCAATCCAGGACAATCACACAGCTTTGGAGAAAGCCATCCAAGACAAATACACAGCTTATGAGAAAGCCACCTAGGACAATCACACAGCTTTGGAGAAAGCCATCCAGGACAATCACACAGCTTTGGAGAAAGCCATCCCGGACAATCACACAGCTTTGGAGAAAGCCATCCAGGACAATCACACAATGCTCCAACAGGAAAAAATAGCAAGCAGCTATGAATCACATAGCCGTTGAAGTTGTACATCTGGAGACCGCCATAGAATCCCTAGAATCTGTGAGAACAGGTATTGACAAAACAATATAGTTTGACCTAGATGTGTCTGTCATAGTGGCAGGACTGCCAGCTGATGAAAATGAGGAACTAATCTCCAAAGCGAACCAAATGATATCAGCAGGCCTGCAAAACAAAGGTGATTGTCGCTGAGAGAATGAGGGAGAGAGGTAAAGGTCCCAGGGTTGTGAAGCTGGAGAAAGTGGCTCTGTTACGGAGGAAACAAAATCTACGAGGCCATCCTGATTTTTTAGCAAAGTCTCCCTTCGATCAGCCAAGTCCCACACCGATCGCCTTTAAACTTGTACTTCAAGAATGCACTACTTCGTCAGAGGAAAAGGACGGGTCATGAAACGAGATCAACCAGAGGGACAACATGGACAAGGACATGAGGTGGACAGACCTACTACATACTGAGGGGCTTCCCATCCCGTACCGCACTCCATTTCAATAGTACTTTGGAATGTTAGCGAGTAGACTACCTTGAACCATAAATTACGAACAACAATATTACAATCCTTATGCCCATACACTGAAACACAGTTGTGTCGGCAATAAACTATTGATATTGTATAGTATGGACTCAACAGAAACACTCACGCCAAATCCCCCAGGGTCTCCTGCGGGGTGGAGTGGGCGCATGTGTAAAGTCTGAAATGATGAAAGCATATAAAATCGAAATCATCGACAAGGCCGTAGAAGGAATTATTGGTTTGAGTTTCGACCATAGGGAGTCAGATTATTGATTTGTTGTGTTATTTTCCACCTCACATGGGGTAGAGATGCTCCTTCTGTGGTCATCTGTTAAGCAGAGGATATATTTATGGGTCTATCTATAAATAGTATATCTATGTGAGTCTATCTATGAATAATACATCTATATGGTTAATTCTATGAATAGTATATCTATATGGGTCTATCTATAAATAGTATATCTATATGGGTCTATCTATGAATAATACATCTATATGGTTAATTCTATGAATAGTATATCTATATGGGTCTATCTATAAATAGTATATCTATATGGTTAATTCTATGAATAGTATATCTATATGGGTCTATCTATAAATTGTATATCTATATGATCATTTCTTTAAATTGTATATCTATATGACTAGGGTATCAATGGAACAATTTGCCACTGAAGAAATAACTTCATACCCATATATTTTTTCTTTATTTATTTAACCTTTATTTAACTAGGCAAGTCAGTTAATACGAAAAAAATCTTATTTTCAATGACGGCCTAGTAACAGTTGGTTAACTGCCTGTTCAGGGGCAGAATGACAGATTTGTACCTTGTCAGCTCGGGGATTTGAACTTGCAACCTTTTGGTTACAAATCCAACGGTCTAACCACTAGGCTAACCTGCCTCCCAATATGTCAAAGTAAAAGCCGTGGTGTACTATATAATTACCCTCCATGTCTAGAGACTTGTTTGAAAATGTAAGGTGTTATCTCCTACACAGATGTTTGAAGAACGTGGATGTTTTGACTTAATTGGAGAAGAAAGTAGACTTCCTGACCATTCTCTTTTATTGATGATATTTTCTGTTGGCCACGAACATTCTCAACCAGCTGTTATTGTGCATACCCTGAATAGGCCTGAAGATACATACCCTGTATAGATCTGAAGATACAGACCATGTATAGGCCTGAAGATACATACCCTGTATAGATCTGAAGATACATACCCTGTATAGGCCTGAAGATACAGACCCTGTATAGATCTGAAGATACATACCATGTATAGGCCTGAAGATACAGACCATGTATAGGCCTGAAGATACATACCATGTATAGGTCTGAAGATACATACCCTGTATAGGCCTGAAGATACAGACCCTGTATAGATCTGAAGATACATACCATGTATAGATCTGAAGATATATACCACTCATAGGCCTGAAGATACATACCCTGTATAGATCTGAAGATACATACCACTCATAGGCCTGAAGATACATACCATGTATAGGCCTGAAGATACAGACCATGTATAGATCTGAAGATACAGACCACTCATAGGCCTGAAGATACATACCATGTATAGGCCTGAAGATACAGACCATGTATAGATCTGAAGATATATACCACTCATAGGCCTGAAGATACAGACCATGTATAGGCCTGAAGATACAGACCATGTATAGATCTGAAGATATATACCACTCATAGGCCTGAAGATACATACCCTGTATAGGCCTGAAGATACAGACCATGTATAGATCTGAAGATATATACCACTCATAGGCCTGAAGATACATACCGTGTATAGGCCTGAAGATACATACCCTGTATAGGCCTGAAGATACAGACCATGTATAGGCCTGAAGATACATACCCTGTATAGGCCTGAAGATACAGACCATGTATAGGCCTGAAGATACATACCCTGTATAGGCCTGAAGATACATACCCTGTATAGGCCTGAAGATACATACCCTGTATAGGCCTGAAGATACATATCCTGTATAGGCCTGAAGATACAGACCATGTATAGGCCTGAAGATACATACCCTGTATAGGCCTGAAGATACAGACCATGTATAGGCCTGAAGATACATACCCTGTATAGGCCTGAAGATACATACCCTGTATAGGCCTGAAGATACATACCCTGTATAGGCCTGAAGATACATACCCTGTATAGGCCTGAAGATACAGACCCTGTATAGGCCTGAAGATACATACCCTGTATAGGCCTGAAGATACAGACCATGTATAGGCCTGAAGATACAGACCCTGTATAGGCCTGAAGATACTTACCCTGTATAGGCCTGAAGATACATACCCTGTATAGGCCTGAAGATACATACCCTGTATAGGCCTGAAGATACATACCCTGTATAGGCCTGAAGATACATACCCTGTATAGGCCTGAAGATACAGTATAGGCCTGAAGATACAGACCCTGTATTGGCTTGAAGATACGGACCCTGTATAGGCCTGAAGATACATACCCTGAATAGGCCTGAAGATACAGTATAGGCCTGAAGATACAGACCCTGTATTGGCTTGAAGATACGGACCCTGTATAGGCCTGAAGATACTTACCCTGTAAAGGCCTGAAGATACAGACCCTGTATAGGCCTGAAGATACTTACCCTGTAAAGGCCTGAAGATACAGACACTGTATAGGCCTGAAGATACAGACCATGTATAGGCCTGAAGATACATACCATGTATAGGCCTGAAGATACAGACCATGTATAGGCCTGAAGATACATACCGTGTATAGGCCTGAAGATACAGACCATGTATAGGCCTGAAGATACAGACCATGTATAGGCCTGAAGATACATACCATGTATAGGCCTGAAGATACAGACCATGTATAGGCCTGAAGATACATACCATGTATAGGCCTGAAGATACAGACCATGTATAGGCCTGAAGATACATACCGTGTATAGGCCTGAAGATACATACCATGTATAGGCCTGAAGATACAGACCCTGTATAGGCCTGAAGATACTTACCCTGTAAAGGCCTGAAGATACAGACACTGTATAGGCCTGAAGATACATACCCTGTATAGGCCTGAAGATACATACCCTGTATAGGCCTGAAGATACATACCCTGAATAGGCCTGAAGATACTTACCCTGTAAAGGCCTGAAGATACAGACACTGTATAGGCCTGAAGATACAGACCATGTATAGGCCTGAAGATACAGACCCTGTATAGGCCTGAAGATACTTACCCTGTAAAGGCCTGAAGATACAGACACTGTATAGGCCTGAAGATACTTACCCTGTAAAGGCCTGAAGATACAGACACTGTATAGGCCTGAAGATACATACCCTGTATAGGCCTGAAGATACATACCCTGTATAGGCCTGAAGATACAGACCCTGTATAGGCCTGAAGATACATACCCTGTATAGGCCTGAATGTAAGAAAATAAAAGTGCCAAAGACTTCCTGTGTTCTGAAAAAGCATGCAGAGCTCTATTAGAATTCATTGAAACTGCAAAGATGTCAAGAGTCTGATTTACATGTGTGGAATGAGAAATATTGAAATGGAGAAAATGCAGTGAATAAAGAAAACACTCCCAAGTCCAGGAAAGTTGACAAGCCAAACTGACAAGGTATTTAAACAGTGTAAAGACAGGAATACAAGCCAAACTGACGAGGTATTTAAACAGTGTAAAGACAGGAATACAAGCCAAACTGACGAGGTATTTAAACAGTGTAAAGACAGGAATACAAGCCAAACTGACGAGGTATTTCTACAGTGTAAAGACAGGAATACAAGCCAAACTGACGAGGTATTTAAACAGTGTAAAGACAGGAATACAAGCCAAACTGACGAGGTATTTAAACAGTGTAAAGACAGGAATACAAGCCAAACTGACGAGGTATTTAAACAGTGTAAAGACAGGAATACAAGCCAAACTGACGAGGTATTTCTACAGTGTAAAGACAGGAATACAAGCCAAACTGACGAGGTATTTAAACAGTGTAAAGACAGGAATACAAGCCAAACTGACGAGGTATTTCTACAGTGTAAAGACAGGAATACAAGCCAAACTGACGAGGTATTTCTACAGTGTAAAGACAGGAATACAAGCCAAACTGACGAGGTATTTAAACAGTGTAAAGACAGGAATACAAGCCAAACTGACGAGGTATTTCTACAGTGTAAAGACAGAAATACAAGCCAAACTGACGAGGTATTTAAACAGTGTAAAGACAGGAATACAAGATAACATTTCAGAAAGGAATTTCAGAATAAACAGCATGTGGTTGACATAAGACTATTTAAATGGAGATATCAGAAGGGACAGTTATTTCAACTGCAGCAGATACACATAAGATATCAGGGAGGGCTTGTAGAGCCCATGGAGAAGAAGAGCACATCCTCCCAGCTGCCAACTGCACTGAGGCTAGGCAACACGGTCACCACCGATAAATCCATGATAATCGAAAATATCAATAAGCATTTCTCTATGGCTGGCCATGCTTTCCTCCTGGCTACCCCAAACCCGGGCAACAGCTCCGCACCCCCCGCAGCTACTTGCCCAAGCCTCCCCAGCTTCTAATTCACGCAAATCCAGATAGCAGATGTTATGAAAGAGCTGCAAAACCTGGACCCGTACAAATCAGCTGTGCTTGATAATCTGGACCCTCTATTTCTGAAACTATCCGCCGCCATTGTCGCAACCCCTATTACCAGCCTGTTCAACCTCTCTTTCATATCGTCTGAGATCCCCAAGGATTGGAAAGCTGCCGCTGTCATCCCCCTCTTTAAAGGGGGTGACACTCTAGACCCAAACTGTTACAGATCTATATCCATCCTGCCCTGCCCTGCCCTGCCCTGCCCTGACCTGCCCTGCCTCTAGACCCAAACTGTTACAGATCTATATCCATCCTGCCCTGCCCTGCCCTGCCTCTAGACCCAAACTGTTACAGATCTATTTCCATCCTGCCCTGCCCTGCCTCTAGACCCAAACCGTTACAGATCTATATCCATCCTGCCCTGCCCTGCCCTGCCCTGCCCTGCCTCTAGACCCAAACTGTTCAAGACATTTATCCATCTTGCCCTGCCCTGCCCTGCCTCTAGACCCAAACTGTTACAGACCTATATCCATCCTGCCCTGCCCTGCCCTGCCCTGCCTCTAGACCCAAACTGTTACAGACCTATATCAAACCTATCCTACCTTTCTAAAGTCTTTGAAAGCCAAGTTAACAAACAGATCACTGACCATTTCGAATCCCACCGTACCTTCTCCTCTGTGCAATCTGGTTTCAGAGCTGGTCATGGGTGCACCTCAGCCACGCTCAAGGTCCTAAACGATATCATAACCACCATCGATAAAAGACAGGACTGTGCAGCCGTCTTCATCGACCTGGCCAAGGCTTTCGACTCTGTCAATCACCGTATTCTTATTGGCAGACTCAATAGCCTTGGTTTCTCAAATGACTGCCTCGCCTGGTTCACCAACTACTTCTCTGATAGAGTTCAGTGTGTCAAATCGGATGGCCTGTAGTCCGGACCTCTGGCAGTCTCTATGGGGGTACCAGAGGGTTCAATTCTCGGGCCAACTCTTTTATCTGCATATACAGTGCCTTGCGAAAGTTTTCGGCCCCCTTGAACTTTGCGACCTTTTGTCACATTTCAGGCTTCAAACATAAAAATATAAAACTGTATTTTTCTGTGAAGAATCAACAACAAGTGGGACACAATCATGAAGTGGAACGACATTTATTGGATATTTCAAACTTTTTTAACAAATCAAAAACTGAAAAATTGGGCGTGCAAAATTATTCAGCCCCCTTAAGTTAATATTTTGTAGCGCCACCTTTTGCTGCGATTACAGCTGTAAGTCGCTTGGGGTATGTCTCTATCAGTTTTGCACATCGAGAGACTGACATTTTTTCCCATTCCTCCTTGCAAAACAGCTCGAGCTCAGTGAGGTTGGATGGAGAGCATTTGTGAACAGCAGTTTTCAGTTCTTTCCACAGATTCTCGATTGGATTCAGGTCTGGACTTTGACTTGGCCATTCTAACACCTGGATATGTTTATTTTTGAACCATTCCATTGTAGATTTTGCTTTATATTTTGGATCATTGTCTTGTTGGAAGACAAATCTCCGTCCCAGTCTCAGGTCTTTTGCAGACTGCATCAGGTTTTCTTCCAGAATGGTCCTGTATTTGGCTCCATCCATCTTCCCATCAATTTTAACCATCTTCCCTGTCCCTGCTGAAGAAAAGCAGGCCCAAACCATGATGCTGCCACCACCATGTTTGACAGTGGGGATGGTGTGTTCAGCTGTGTTGCTTTTACGCCAAACATAACCTTTTGCATTGTTGCCAAAAAGTTCAATTTTGGTTTAATCTGACCAGAGCACCTTCTTCCACATGTTTGGTATGTCTCCCAGGTGGCTTGTGGCAAACTTTAAACAACACTTTTTATGGATATCTTTAAGAAATGGCTTTCTTCTTGCCACTCTTCCATAAAGGCCAGATTTGTGCAATATACGACTGATTGTTGTCCTATGGACAGAGTCTCCCACCTCAGCTGTAGATCTCTGCAGTTCATCCAGAGTGATCATGGGCCTCTTGGCTGCATCTCTGATCAGTCTTCTCCTTGTATGAGCTGAAAGTTTAGAGGGAAGGCCAGGTCTTGGTAGATTTGCAGTGGTCTGATACTCCTTCCATTTCAATATTATCACTTGCACAGTGCTCCTTGGGATGTTTAAAGCTTGGGAAATCTTTTTGTATCCAAATCCGGCATTAAACTTCTTCACAACAGTATCTCGGACCTGCCTGGTGTGTTCCTTGTTCTTCATGATGCTCTCTGCGCTTTTAACGGACCTCTGAGACTATCACAGTGCAGGTGCATTTATACGGAGACTTGATTACACACAGGTGGATTGTATTTATCATCATTAGTCATTTAGGTCAACATTGGATCATTCAGAGATCCTCACTGAACTTCTGGAGAGAGTTTGCTGCACTGAAAGTAAAGGGGCTAAATAATTTTGCACATCCAATTTTTCAGTTTTTGATTTGTTAAAAAAGTTTGAAATATCCAATAAATGTCGTTGCACTTCATGATTGTGTCCCACTTGTTGTTGATTCTTCACAAAAAAATACAGTTTTATATCTTTATGTTTGAAGCCTGAAATGTGGCAAAAGGTCGCAAAGTTCAAGGGGGCCGAATACGTTCGCAAGGCACTGTATCAACGATGTCGTTCTTGCTGCAGGTGATTCCCTGATCCACATCTATGCAGACGACACCATTCTGTATACATCTGGCCCTTCTTTGGACACTGTGTTAACTAATCTCCAAACGAGCTTCAATGCCATACAACACTCCTTCCGTGGCCTCCAACTGCTCTTAAATGCTAGAAAAACCAAATGCATGCTCTTCAACCGTTCACTGCCTGCACCCGCCTGCCCGACTAGCATCACTACTATGGACGGTTCTGACCTAGAATACATGGACAACTACAAATACCTAAGTGTTAGGTGCCTGGCTAGACTGTAAACTCTCCTTCCAGACTCATATCAAAAATCTCCAATCCAAAATCAAATCTAGAATCGGCTTTCTATTTCGCAACAAAGCCTCCTTCACTCACGCCGTCAAACTTACCCTAGTAAAACTGACTATCCTGCGATCCTCAACTTAGACAATGTCATCTACAAAATAGCCTCCAACACTCTACTCAGCAAACTGGATACAGTCTATCACATTGCCATCCGTTTTGTTACCAAAGCGCCTTAAACCACCAACCACTGCGACCTGTATGCTCTAGTCGGCTGGCCCTCGCTACATATTCGTCGCCAGACCCACTGGCTCCAGGTCATCTATAAGTCTATGCTAGGTAAAGCTCCACCTTATCTCAGCTCACTATTCACGATAACACCCACCCCTAGCACACGTTCCAGCAGGTATATCTCACTGATCATCCCCAAAGCCAACACCTAATTTGGCTGCCTTTCCTTCCAGTTCTCTGCTGCCAGTGACTGGAAATAATTGCAAAAATCGCTGAAGCGGAGACTTACATTTCCCTCACTAACTTTAAACATCAGCTATCCGAGCAGCTAACCAATCGCTGCAGCTGTACATAGTCCATCTGTACATAGCCCAACCAACAACCAATCTACCTACCTCATCCCCATATTGTTTTTATTCACTTTGCTGTTGTATTGCACACCAGTATTTCTACTTGCACATCACCATCTGCACATCTATCACTCTAGTGTTAATCTGCTAAATTGTAATTATTTCGCTACTATGTCCTCTTTATTGCCTTTACCTCCTTATGCCTTTTGCAAGCATGGTATATAGACTTTCTTAGACTACTGCAGTCTAATATGAGTGGCCCTGGGACAGAGACTACTGCACTCTAATATGAGTGGCCCTGGGACAGAGACTACTGCAGTCTAATATGAGTGGCCCTGGGACAGAGACTACTGCAGTCTAATATGAGTGGCCCTGGGACAGAGACTACTGCAGTCTAATATGAGAGGCCCTGGGACAGAGACTACTGCAGTCTAATATGAGTGGCCCTGGGACAGAGACTACTGCAGTCTAATATGAGAGGCCCTGGGACAGAGACTACTGCAGTCTAATATGAGAGGCCCTGGGACAGAGACTACTGCAGTCTAATATGAGTGGCCCTGGGACAGAGACTACTGCAGTCTAATATGAGTGGCCCTGGGACAGAGACTACTGCAGTCTAATATGAGTGGCCCTGGGACAGAGACTACTGCAGTCTAATATGAGTGGCCCTGGGACAGAGACTACTGCAGTCTAATATGAGTGGCCCTGGGACAGAGACTACTGCAGTCTAATATGAGAGGCCCTGGGACAGAGACTACTGCAGTCTAATATGAGAGGCCCTGGGACAGAGACTACTGCAGTCGAATATGAGTGGCCCTGGGACAGAGACTACTGCAGTCTAATATGAGTGGCCCTGGGACAGAGACTACTGCAGTCTAATATGAGTGGCCCTGGGACAGAGACTACTGCAGTCTAATATGAGTGGCCCTGGGACAGAGACTACTGCAGTCTAATATGAGTGGCCCTGGGACAGAGACTACTGCAGTCTAATATGAGAGGCCCTGGGACAGAGACTACTGCAGTCTAATATGAGAGGCCCTGGGACAGAGACTACTGCAGTCGAATATGAGAGGCCCTGGGACAGATTCCACTGCAGTCTAATATGAGAGGCCCTGGGGCAGAGACTACTGCAGTCTAATATGATTGGCCCTGGGGCAGAGACTACTGCAGTCTAATATGATTGGCCCTGGGACAGAGACTACAGCAGTCTAATATGAGTGGCCCTGGGACAGAGGCTACTGCAGTCTAATATGATTGGCCCTGGGACAGAGACTACAGCAGTCTAATATGATTGGCCTTGGGGCGGAGACTACAGCAGTCTAATCTGATTGGCCATGGGGCAGAAACTACAGCAGTCAAATATGATTGGTCCTGGGACAGAGACTACAGCAGTCTAATATGATTGACCCTGGGTAGAGACTACAGCAGTCTAATCTGATTGGCCATGGGGCAGAGACTACAGCAGTCTAATATGATTGGCCCTGGGGTAGAGACTACAGCAGTCTAATATGATTGGCCCTGGGACAGAGACTACAGCAGTCTAATATGATTGGCCCTGGGATAGAGACTACAGCAGTCTAATCTGATTGGCCCTGGGGCGAGACTACAGCAGTCTAATCTGATTGGCCCTGGGACAGAGACTACAGCAGTCTAATCTGATTGGCCCTGGGACAGAGACTACAGCAGTCTAATCTGATTGGCCCTGGGGCGGAGACTACAGCAGTCTAATCTGATTGGCCCTGGGACAGAGACTACAGCAGTCTAATCTGATTGGCCCTGGGACAGAGACTACTCTAGTCTAATCTGATTCGCCCTGGGACAGAGACTACAGCAGTCTAATCTGATTGGCCCTGGGGCGGAGACTACAGCAGTCTAATCTGATTGGCCCTGGGACAGAGACTACTGTAGTCTAATCTGATTGGCCCTGGGGCGGAGACTACAGCAGTCTAATCTGATTGGCCCTGGGGCGGAGACTACAGCAGTCTAATCTGATTGGCCCTGGGGCGGAGACTACAGCAGTCTAATATGATTGGCCCTGGGGCGAAGACTACAGCAGTCTAATCTGATTGGCCCTGGGGCGAAGACTACAGCAGTCTAATATGATTGGCCCTGGGGCGGAGACTACAGCAGTCTAATCTGATTGGCCCTGGGGCGGAGACTACAGCAGTCTAATCTGATTGGCCCTGGGGCGGAGACTACAGCAGTCTAATCTGATTGGCCCTGGGGCGGAGACTACAGCAGCCTAATCTGATTGGCCCTGGGGTGGAGACTACAGCAGTCTAATCTGATTGGCCCTGGGGCGGAGACTACAGCAGTCTAATCTGATTGGCCCTGGGGCGGAGACTACAGCAGTCTAATCTGATTGGCCCTGGGGCGGAGACTACAGCAGTCTAATCTGATTTGCCCTGGGGCGGAGACTACAGCAGTCTAATCTGATTGGCCCTGGGACAGAGACTACAGCAGTCTAATCTGATTGGCCCTGGGGCGGAGACTACAGCAGTCTAATCTGATTGGCCCTGGGACAGAGACTACAGCAGTCTAATCTGATTGGCCCTGGGGCGGAGACTACAGCAGTCTAATCTGATTGGCCCTGGGGCGGAGACTACAGCAGTCTAATCTGATTGGCCCTGGGACAGAGACTACTGCAGTCTAATCTGATTGGCCCTGGGACAGAGACTACAGCAGTCTAATCTGATTGGCCCTGGGGCGGAGACTACAGCAGTCTAATCTGATTGGCCCTGGGACAGACACTACAGCAGTCTAATCTGATTGGCCCTGGGGCGGAGACTACAGCAGTCTAATCTGATTGGCCCTGGGACAGAGACTACAGCAGTCTAATCTGATTGGCCCTGGGACAGAGACTACAGCAGTCTAATCTGATTGGCCCTGGGGCGGAGACTACAGCAGTCTAATCTGATTGGCCCTGGGGCGGAGACTACAGCAGTCTAATCTGATTGGCCCTGGGACAGAGACTACAGCAGTCTAATCTGATTGGCCCTGGGACAGAGACTACAGCAGTCTAATCTGATTGGCCCTGGGGCGGAGACTACAGCAGTCTAATCTGATTGGCCCTGGGACAGAGACTACAGCAGTCTAATCTGATTGGCCCTGGGGCGGAGACTACAGCAGTCTAATATGATTGGCCCTGGGACTGAGACTACAGCAGTCTAATCTGATTGGCCCTGGGACAGAGACTACAGCAGTCTAATCTGATTGGCCCTGGGACAGAGACTACAGCAGTCTAATCTGATTGGCCCTGGGGCGGAGACTACAGCAGTCTAATATGATTGGCCCTGGGGCGGAGACTACAGCAGTCTAATATGATTGGCCCTGGGGCGGAGACTACAGCAGTCTAATCTGATTGGCCCTGGGGCGGAGACTACAGCAGTCTAATATGAGTGGCCCTGGGACAGAGACTACTGCAGTCTAATATGAGTGGCCCTGGGACAGAGACTACTGCAGTCTAATATGAGAGGCCCTGGGACAGAGACTACTGCAGTCTAATATGAGAGGCCCTGGGACAGAGACTACTGCAGTCGAATATGAGAGGCCCTGGGACAGATTCCACTGCAGTCTAATATGAGAGGCCCTGGGGCAGAGACTACTGCAGTCTAATATGATTGGCCCTGGGGCAGAGACTACTGCAGTCTAATATGATTGGCCCTGGGACAGAGACTACAGCAGTCTAATATGAGTGGCCCTGGGACAGAGGCTACTGCAGTCTAATATGATTGGCCCTGGGACAGAGACTACAGCAGTCTAATATGATTGGCCTTGGGGCGGAGACTACAGCAGTCTAATCTGATTGGCCATGGGGCAGAAACTACAGCAGTCAAATATGATTGGTCCTGGGACAGAGACTACAGCAGTCTAATATGATTGACCCTGGGTAGAGACTACAGCAGTCTAATCTGATTGGCCATGGGGCAGAGACTACAGCAGTCTAATATGATTGGCCCTGGGGTAGAGACTACAGCAGTCTAATATGATTGGCCCTGGGACAGAGACTACAGCAGTCTAATATGATTGGCCCTGGGATAGAGACTACAGCAGTCTAATCTGATTGGCCCTGGGGCGGAGACTACAGCAGTCTAATCTGATTGGCCCTGGGACAGAGACTACTGCAGTCTAATATGAGAGGCCCTGGGACAGAGACTACTGCAGTCTAATATGAGAGGCCCTGGGACAGAGACTACTGCAGTCGAATATGAGAGGCCCTGGGACAGATTCCACTGCAGTCTAATATGAGAGGCCCTGGGGCAGAGACTACTGCAGTCTAATATGATTGGCCCTGGGGCAGAGACTACTGCAGTCTAATATGATTGGCCCTGGGACAGAGACTACAGCAGTCTAATATGAGTGGCCCTGGGACAGAGGCTACTGCAGTCTAATATGATTGGCCCTGGGACAGAGACTACAGCAGTCTAATATGATTGGCCTTGGGGCGGAGACTACAGCAGTCTAATCTGATTGGCCATGGGGCAGAAACTACAGCAGTCAAATATGATTGGTCCTGGGACAGAGACTACAGCAGTCTAATATGATTGACCCTGGGTAGAGACTACAGCAGTCTAATCTGATTGGCCATGGGGCAGAGACTACAGCAGTCTAATATGATTGGCCCTGGGGTAGAGACTACAGCAGTCTAATATGATTGGCCCTGGGACAGAGACTACAGCAGTCTAATATGATTGGCCCTGGGATAGAGACTACAGCAGTCTAATCTGATTGGCCCTGGGGCGGAGACTACAGCAGTCTAATCTGATTGGCCCTGGGACAGAGACTACAGCAGTCTAATCTGATTGGCCCTGGGACAGAGACTACAGCAGTCTAATCTGATTGGCCCTGGGGCGGAGACTACAGCAGTCTAATCTGATTGGCCCTGGGACAGAGACTACAGCAGTCTAATCTGATTGGCCCTGGGACAGAGACTACTCTAGTCTAATCTGATTCGCCCTGGGACAGAGACTACAGCAGTCTAATCTGATTGGCCCTGGGGCGGAGACTACAGCAGTCTAATCTGATTGGCCCTGGGACAGAGACTACTGTAGTCTAATCTGATTGGCCCTGGGGCGGAGACTACAGCAGTCTAATCTGATTGGCCCTGGGGCGGAGACTACAGCAGTCTAATCTGATTGGCCCTGGGGCGGAGACTACAGCAGTCTAATATGATTGGCCCTGGGGCGAAGACTACAGCAGTCTAATCTGATTGGCCCTGGGGCGAAGACTACAGCAGTCTAATATGATTGGCCCTGGGGCGGAGACTACAGCAGTCTAATCTGATTGGCCCTGGGGCGGAGACTACAGCAGTCTAATCTGATTGGCCCTGGGGCGGAGACTACAGCAGTCTAATCTGATTGGCCCTGGGGCGGAGACTACAGCAGCCTAATCTGATTGGCCCTGGGGTGGAGACTACAGCAGTCTAATCTGATTGGCCCTGGGGCGGAGACTACAGCAGTCTAATCTGATTGGCCCTGGGGCGGAGACTACAGCAGTCTAATCTGATTGGCCCTGGGGCGGAGACTACAGCAGTCTAATCTGATTTGCCCTGGGGCGGAGACTACAGCAGTCTAATCTGATTGGCCCTGGGACAGAGACTACAGCAGTCTAATCTGATTGGCCCTGGGGCGGAGACTACAGCAGTCTAATCTGATTGGCCCTGGGACAGAGACTACAGCAGTCTAATCTGATTGGCCCTGGGGCGGAGACTACAGCAGTCTAATCTGATTGGCCCTGGGGCGGAGACTACAGCAGTCTAATCTGATTGGCCCTGGGACAGAGACTACTGCAGTCTAATCTGATTGGCGCTGGGACAGAGACTACAGCAGTCTAATCTGATTGGCCCTGGGGCGGAGACTACAGCAGTCTAATCTGATTGGCCCTGGGACAGACACTACAGCAGTCTAATCTGATTGGCCCTGGGGCGGAGACTACAGCAGTCTAATCTGATTGGCCCTGGGACAGAGACTACAGCAGTCTAATCTGATTGGCCCTGGGGCGGAGACTACAGCAGTCTAATCTGATTGGCCCTGGGGCGGAGACTACAGCAGTCTAATCTGATTGGCCCTGGGACAGAGACTACAGCAGTCTAATCTGATTGGCCCTGGGACAGAGACTACAGCAGTCTAATCTGATTTGCCCTGGGGCGGAGACTACAGCAGTCTAATCTGATTGGCCCTGGGACAGAGACTACAGCAGTCTAATCTGATTGGCCCTGGGGCGGAGACTACAGCAGTCTAATATGATTGGCCCTGGGACAGAGACTACAGCAGTCTAATCTGATTGGCCCTGGGACAGAGACTACAGCAGTCTAATCTGATTGGCCCTGGGACAGAGACTACAGCAGTCTAATCTGATTGGCCCTGGGGCGGAGACTACAGCAGTCTAATATGATTGGCCCTGGGGCGGAGACTACAGCAGTCTAATATGATTGGCCCTGGGGCGGAGACTACAGCAGTCTAATCTGATTGGCCCTGGGGCGGAGACTACAGCAGTCTAATATGATTGGCCCTGGGGCGGAGACTACAGCAGTCTAATCTGATTGGCCCTGGGGCGGAGACTACAGCAGTCTAATATGATTGGCCCTGGGGCGGAGACTACAGCAGTCTAATCTGATTGGCCATGGGGCGGAGACTACAGCAGTCTAATCTGATTGGCCCTGGGGCGGAGACTACAGCAGTCTAATATGATTGGCCCTGGGGCGGAGACTACAGCAGTCTAATCTGATTGGCCCTGGGGCGGAGACTACAGCAGTCTAATCTGATTGACCCTGGGGCGGAGACTACAGCAGTCTAATATGATTGGCCCTGGGGCGGAGACTACAGCAGTCCAATCTGATTGGCCCTGGGGCGGAGACTACAGCAGTCTAATCTGATTGGCCCTGGGGCGGAGACTACAGCAGTCTAATCTGATTGGCCCTGGGGCGGAGACTACAGCAGTCTAATCTGATTGGCCCTGGGGAGGAGACTACATCAGTCTAATCTGATTGGCCCTGGGGCGGAGACTACAGCAGTCTAATATGATTGGTCCTTGGGCGGAGACTACATCAGTCTAATCTGATTGGCCCTAGGGCGGAGACTACAGCAGTCTAATCTGATTGGCCCTGGGGCGGAGACTACAGCAGTCTAATATGATTGGCCCTGGGGCGGAGACTACAGCAGTCTAATCTGATTGGCCCTGGGGCGGAGACTACAGCAGTCTAATCTGATTGGCCCTGGGACAGAGACTACAGCAGTCTAATCTGATTGGCCCTGGGGCGGAGACTACAGCAGCCTAATCTGATTGGCCCTGGGGCGGAGACTACAGCAGTCTAATCTGATTGGCCCTGGGGCGGAGACTACAGCAGTCTAATCTGATTGGCCCTGGGACAGAGACTACAGCAGTCTAATATGATTGGCCCTGGGGCGGAGACTACAGCAGTCTAATATGATTGGCCCTGGGGCGGAGACTACAGCAGTCTAATCTGATTGGCCCTGGGACAGAGACTACAGCAGTCTAATCTGATTGGCCCTGGGGCGGAGACTACAGCAGTCTAATATGATTGGCCCTGGGGCGGAGACTACAGCAGCCTAATCTGATTGGCCCTGGGGCGGAGACTACAGCAGTCTAATATGATTGGCCCTGGGGCGGAGACTACAGCAGTCTAATCTGATTGGCCCTGGGGCGGAGACTACAGCAGTCTAATCTGATTGGCCCTGGGGCGGAGACTACAGCAGTCTAATCTGATTGGCCCTGGGGCGGAGACTACAGCAGTCTAATCTGATTGGCCCTGGGGCGGAGACTACAGCAGTCTAATATGATTGGCCCTGGGGCGGAAACTACAGCAGTCTAATCTGATTGGCCCTGGGGCGGAGACTACAGCAGTCTAATCTGATTGGCCCTGGGACAGAGACTACAGCAGTCTAATCTGATTGGCCCTGGGGCGAAGCCTACAGCAGTCTAATATGATTGGCCCTGGGGCGAAGACTACAGCAGTCTAATCTGATTGGCCCTGGGGCGAAGACTACAGCAGTCTAATATGATTGGCCCTGGGGCGGAGACTACAGCAGTCTAATCTGATTGGCCCTGGGGCGGAGACTACAGCAGTCTAATCTGATTGGCCCTGGGGCGGAGACTACAGCAGTCTAATCTGATTGGCCCTGGGGCGGAGACTACAGCAGCCTAATCTGATTGGCCCTGGGGCGGAGACTACAGCAGTCTAATCTGATTGGCCCTGGGGCGGAGACTACAGCAGTCTAATCTGATTGGCCCTGGGACAGAGACTACAGCAGTCTAATATGATTGGCCCTGGGGCGGAGACTACAGCAGTCTAATCTGATTGGCCCTGGGGCGAAGCCTACAGCAGTCTAATATGATTGGCCCTGGGGCGAAGACTACAGCAGTCTAATCTGATTGGCCCTGGGGCGAAGACTACAGCAGTCTAATATGATTGGCCCTGGGGCGGAGACTACAGCAGTCTAATCTGATTGGCCCTGGGGCGGAGACTACAGCAGTCTAATCTGATTGGCCCTGGGGCGGAGACTACAGCAGTCTAATCTGATTGGCCCTGGGGCGGAGACTACAGCAGCCTAATCTGATTGGCCCTGGGGCGGAGACTACAGCAGTCTAATCTGATTGGCCCTGGGGCGGAGACTACAGCAGTCTAATCTGATTTGCCCTGGGGCGGAGACTACAGCAGTCTAATCTGATTGGCCCTGGGACAGAGACTACAGCAGTCTAATCTGATTGGCCCTGGGGCGGAGACTACAGCAGTCTAATCTGATTGGCCCTGGGACAGAGACTACAGCAGTCTAATCTGATTGGCCCTGGGGCGGAGACTACAGCAGTCTAATCTGATTGGCCCTGGGGCGGAGACTACAGCAGTCTAATCTGATTGGCCCTGGGACAGAGACTACTGCAGTCTAATCTGATTGGCCCTGGGACAGAGACTACAGCAGTCTAATCTGATTGGCCCTGGGGCGGAGACTACAGCAGTCTAATCTGATTGGCCCTGGGACAGACACTACAGCAGTCTAATCTGATTGGCCCTGGGGCGGAGACTACAGCAGTCTAATCTGATTGGCCCTGGGACAGAGACTACAGCAGTCTAATCTGATTGGCCCTGGGACAGAGACTACAGCAGTCTAATCTGATTGGCCCTGGGGAGGAGACTACAGCAGTCTAATCTGATTGGCCCTGGGACAGAGACTACAGCAGTCTAATCTGATTTGCCCTGGGGCGGAGACTACAGCAGTCTAATCTGATTGGCCCTGGGACAGAGACTACAGCAGTCTAATCTGATTGGCCCTGGGGCGGAGACTACAGCAGTCTAATATGATTGGCCCTGGGACAGAGACTACAGCAGTCTAATCTGATTGGCCCTGGGACAGAGACTACAGCAGTCTAATCTGATTGGCCCTGGGACAGAGACTACAGCAGTCTAATCTGATTGGCCCTGGGGCGGAGACTACAGCAGTCTAATATGATTGGCCCTGGGGCGGAGACTACAGCAGTCTAATATGATTGGCCCTGGGGCGGAGACTACAGCAGTCTAATCTGATTGGCCCTGGGGCGGAGACTACAGCAGTCTAATATGATTGGCCCTGGGGCGGAGACTACAGCAGTCTAATCTGATTGGCCCTGGGGCGGAGACTACAGCAGTCTAATATGATTGGCCCTGGGGCGGAGACTACAGCAGTCTAATCTGATTGGCCATGGGGCGGAGACTACAGCAGTCTAATCTGATTGGCCCTGGGGCGGAGACTACAGCAGTCTAATATGATTGGCCCTGGGGCGGAGACTACAGCAGTCTAATCTGATTGGCCCTGGGGCGGAGACTACAGCAGTCTAATCTGATTGACCCTGGGGCGGAGACTACAGCAGTCTAATATGATTGGCCCTGGGGCGGAGACTACAGCAGTCCAATCTGATTGGCCCTGGGGCGGAGACTACAGCAGTCTAATCTGATTGGCCCTGGGGCGGAGACTACAGCAGTCTAATCTGATTGGCCCTGGGGCGGAGACTACAGCAGTCTAATCTGATTGGCCCTGGGGAGGAGACTACATCAGTCTAATCTGATTGGCCCTGGGGCGGAGACTACAGCAGTCTAATATGATTGGTCCTTGGGCGGAGACTACATCAGTCTAATCTGATTGTCCCTAGGGCGGAGACTACAGCAGTCTAATCTGATTGGCCCTGGGGCGGAGACTACAGCAGTCTAATATGATTGGCCCTGGGGCGGAGACTACAGCAGTCTAATCTGATTGGCCCTGGGGCGGAGACTACAGCAGTCTAATCTGATTGGCCCTGGGACAGAGACTACAGCAGTCTAATCTGATTGGCCCTGGGGCGGAGACTACAGCAGCCTAATCTGATTGGCCCTGGGGCGGAGACTACAGCAGTCTAATCTGATTGGCCCTGGGGCGGAGACTACAGCAGTCTAATCTGATTGGCCCTGGGACAGAGACTACAGCAGTCTAATATGATTGGCCCTGGGGCGGAGACTACAGCAGTCTAATATGATTGGCCCTGGGGCGGAGACTACAGCAGTCTAATCTGATTGGCCCTGGGACAGAGACTACAGCAGTCTAATCTGATTGGCCCTGGGGCGGAGACTACAGCAGTCTAATATGATTGGCCCTGGGGCGGAGACTACAGCAGCCTAATCTGATTGGCCCTGGGGCGGAGACTACAGCAGTCTAATATGATTGGCCCTGGGGCGGAGACTACAGCAGTCTAATCTGATTGGCCCTGGGGCAGAGACTACAGCAGTCTAATCTGATTGGCCCTGGGGCGGAGACTACAGCAGTCTAATCTGATTGGCCCTGGGGCGGAGACTACAGCAGTCTAATCTGATTGGCCCTGGGGCGGAGACTACAGCAGTCTAATATGATTGGCCCTGGGGCGGAGACTACAGCAGTCTAATCTGATTGGCCCTGGGGCGGAGACTACAGCAGTCTAATCTGATTGGCCCTGGGACAGAGACTACAGCAGTCTAATCTGATTGGCCCTGGGGCGAAGCCTACAGCAGTCTAATATGATTGGCCCTGGGGCGAAGACTACAGCAGTCTAATCTGATTGGCCCTGGGGCGAAGACTACAGCAGTCTAATATGATTGGCCCTGGGGCGGAGACTACAGCAGTCTAATCTGATTGGCCCTGGGGCGGAGACTACAGCAGTCTAATCTGATTGGCCCTGGGGCGGAGACTACAGCAGTCTAATCTGATTGGCCCTGGGGCGGAGACTACAGCAGCCTAATCTGATTGGCCCTGGGGCGGAGACTACAGCAGTCTAATCTGATTGGCCCTGGGGCGGAGACTACAGCAGTCTAATCTGATTGGCCCTGGGGCGGAGACTACAGCAGTCTAATCTGATTGGCCCTGGGGCGGAGACTACAGCAGTCTAATCTGATTGGCCCTGGGGCGGAGACTACAGCAGTCTAATCTGATTGGCCCTGGGGCGGAGACTACAGCAGTCTAATCTGATTGGCCCTGGGGAGGAGACTACATCAGTCTAATCTGATTGGCCCTGGGGCGGAGACTACAGCAGTCTAATATGATTGGCCCTGGGGCGGAGACTACATCAGTCTAATCTGATTGGCCCTGGGGCGGAGACTACAGCAGTCTAATCTGATTGGCCCTGGGGCGGAGACTACAGCAGTCTAATATGATTGGCCCTGGGGCGGAGACTACAGCAGTCTAATCTGATTGGCCCTGGGGCGGAGACTACAGCAGTCTAATCTGATTGGCCCTGGGACAGAGACTACAGCAGTCTAATCTGATTGGCCCTGGGGCGGAGACTACAGCAGCCTAATCTGATTGGCCCTGGGGCGGAGACTACAGCAGTCTAATCTCATTGGCCCTGGGGCGGAGACTACAGCAGTCTAATCTGATTGGCCCTGGGACAGAGACTACAGCAGTCTAATATGATTGGCCCTGGGGCGGAGACTACAGCAGTCTAATATGATTGGCCCTGGGGCGGAGACTACAGCAGTCTAATCTGATTGGCCCTGGGACAGAGACTACAGCAGTCTAATCTGATTGGCCCTGGGGCGGAGACTACAGCAGTCTAATATGATTGGCCCTGGGGCGGAGACTACAGCAGCCTAATCTGATTGGCCCTGGGGCGGAGACTACAGCAGTCTAATATGATTGGCCCTGGGGCGGAGACTACAGCAGTCTAATCTGATTGGCCCTGGGGCAGAGACTACAGCAGTCTAATCTGATTGGCCCTGGGGCGGAGACTACAGCAGTCTAATCTGATTGGCCCTGGGGCGGAGACTACAGCAGTCTAATATGATTGGCCCTGGGGCGGAGACTACAGCAGTCTAATCTGATTGGCCCTGGGGCGGAGACTACAGCAGTCTAATCTGATTGGCCCTGGGACGGAGACTACAGCAGTCTAATATGATTGGCCCTGGGGCGGAGACTACAGCAGTCTAATATGATTGGCCCTGGGGCGGAGACTACAGCAGCCTAATCTGATTGGCCCTGGGGCGGAGACTACAGCAGTCTAATATGATTGGCCCTGGGGCGGAGACTACAGCAGTCTAATCTGATTGGCCCTGGGGCGGAGACTACAGCAGTCTAATATGATTGGCCCTGGGGCGGAGACTACAGCAGTCTAATATGATTGGCCCTGGGGCGGAGACTACAGCAGTCTAATATGATTGGCCCTGGGGCGGAGACTACAGCAGTCTAATCTGATTGGCCCTGGGGCGGAGACTACAGCAGTCTAATCTGATTGGCCCTGGGGCGGAGACTACAGCAGTCTAATATGATTGGCCCTGGGGCGGAGACTACAGCAGTCTAATCTGATTGGCCCTGGGACAGAGACTACTGTAGTCTAATCTGATTGGCCCTGGGGCGGAGACTACAGCAGTCTAATCTGATTGGCCCTGGGGCGGAGACTACAGCAGTCTAATATGATTGGCCCTGGGGCGGAGACTACAGCAGTCTAATATGATTGGCCCTGGGGCGGAGACTACAGCAGTCTAATCTGATTGGCCCTGGGGCGGAGACTACAGCAGTCTAATATGATTGGCCCTGGGGCGGAGACTAAAGGGTCTAATATGATTGGCCCTGGGGCGGAGACTACAGCAGTCTAATATGATTGGCCCTGGGGCGGAGACTACAGCAGTCTAATCTGATTGGCCCTGGGGCGGAGACTACAGCAGTCTAATATGATTGGCCCTGGGGCAGAGACTACAGCAGTGTAATATGATTGGCCCTGGGGCGGAGACTACAGCAGTCTAATCTGATTGGCCCTGGGGCGGAGACTACAGCAGTCTAATCTGATTGGCCCTGGGGCAGAGACTACAGCAGTCTAATATGATTGGCCCTGGGGCGGAGACTACAGCAGTCTAATCTGATTGGCCCTGGGGCGGAGACTACAGCAGTCTAATATGATTGGCCCTGGGGCGGAGACTACAGCAGTCTAATCTGATTGGCCCTGGGGCGGAGACTACAGCAGTCTAATCTGATTGGCCCTGGGACAGAGACTACAGCAGTCTAATCTGATTGGCCTTGGGGCGGAGACTACAGCAGTCTAATATGATTGGCCCTGGGGCAGAGACTACAGCAGTCTAATATGATTGGCCCTGGGGCGGAGACTACAGCAGTCTAATCTGATTGGCCCTGGGGCGGAGACTACAGCAGTCTAATCTGATTGGCCCTGGGGCGGAGACTACAGCAGTCTAATCTGATTGGCCCTGGGACAGAGACTACAGCAGTCTAATCTGATTGGCCCTGGGGCGGAGACTACAGCAGTCTAATCTGATTGGCCCTGGGGCGGAGACTACAGCAGTCTAATCTGATTGACCCTGGGGCGGAGACTACAGCAGTCTAATATGATTGGCCCTGGGGCGGAGACTACAGCAGTCTAATCTGATTGGCCCTGGGGCGGAGACTACAGCAGCCTAATATGATTGGCCCTGGGACAGAGACTACAGCAGTCTAATCTGATTGGCCCTGGGGCGGAGACTACAGCAGTCCAAATGTCACCCTATTCCCTTCATGTTGCATTAATTTTGACCAGGGCCCAAAGGGCACTATAGATTTGGGACACATCCAGATACTTCCATCATTCTGTGCTGTGGCCAAGGAGGACTGATGTGTCTGTTTGGCCCTAGAGAACACAACAGACCATCAGACCTGAACTGAGCTGAGGCCATCAAGCCAAGGTTAGATGGGTCCTCAAATTACACTGCATAATTTATGGAGATGGAATGAGAAAGGAGAAGAGAGGAGGAGAGAGGACAGGAAAAGAGATGAGAGGAGAGGAGAAAAGAGGAATGGAAAGGAAAGGATAGGAGAAGAGAAGAGAGGAGAAGAGGAGAGAAGAAATTAGAGGCGAGAAGAGGTGAACAGAGTAGAAGAGAGGAGAACAGAGTAGAAGAGAGGAGAGGAGATTCGAATAGAGGAGAATTTAGACTAGAAGAAAGGAGAGGAGAAGAGAAGACAGATGAGAGGAGAGGATAAGATACGATTACATAAAAGAGGAGAGGAGAGGAGAAGAGAAGAGAGGAGAAGAGGAGGTCTGGTATCAGGTATAATGGATGGAGGTCTGGTATCAGGTATAATGGGTCTGGTATCAGGTATAATGGGTCTGGTATCAAGTATAATGGGTCTGGTATCAGGTATAATGGATGGAGGTCTGTTATCAGGTATAATGGATGGAGGTCTGGTATCAGGTATAATGGATGGAGGTCTGGTATCAGATATAATGGGTCTGGTATCAGTTATAATGGATGGAGGTCTGGTATCAGGTGTAATGGATGGAGGTCTGGTATCAGGTGTAATGGATGGAGGTCTGGTATCAGGTGTAATGGATGGAGGTCTGGCATCAGGTTATAATGGGTCTGGTATCAGGTATAATGGGTCTGGTATCAGGTATAATGGGTCTGGTATCAGGTATAATGGATGGAGGTCTGGTATCAGGTGTAATGGATGGAGGTCTGGTTTCAGGTTATAATGGGTCTGGTATCAGGTATAATGGGTCTGGTATCAGGTATAATGGGTCGGGTATCAGGTATAATGGATGGAGGTCTGGTATCAGGTATAATGGGTCTGGTATCAGGTATAATGGATGGAGGTCTGGTATCAGGTATAATGGGTCTGGTATCAGGCATAATGGGTCTGGTATCAGGTATAATGGATGGAGGTCTGGTATCAAGTATAATGGGTCTGGTATCAGGTATAATGGATGGAGGTCTGGTATCAGGTATAATGGGTCTGGTATCAGGTATAATGGATGGGCCCTGGGACAGAGTCTACTGCAGTCTAATATGAGTGGCCCTGGGACAGAGTCTACTGCAGTCTAATATGAGTGGCCCTGGGACAGAGTCTACTGCAGTCTAATATGATTGGCCCTGGGACAGAGACTACAGCAGTCAAATATGATTGGTCCTGGGACAGAGACTACAGCAGTCCAATGTGATTGACCCTGGGTAGAGACTACAGCAGTCTAATCTGATTGGCCCTGGGACAGAGACTACAGCAGTCTAATCTGATTGGCCCTGGGGCGGAGACTACATCAGTCTAATCTGATTGGCCCTGGGACAGAGACTACAGCAGTCTAATATGATTGGACCTGGGACAGAGACTACAGCAGTCTAATCTGATTGGCCCTGGGCCGGAGACTACAGCAGTCTAATCTGATTGGCCCTGGGACAGAGACTACAGCAGTCTAATCTGATTGGCCCTGGGACAGAGACTACAGCAGTCTAATCTGATTGGCCCTGGGGCAGAGACTACAGCAGTCTAATCTGATTGGCCCTGGGACAGAGACTACAGCAGTCTAATCTGATTGGCCCTTGGACAGAGACTACTGCAGTCTAATATGAGAGGCCCTGGGACAGAGACTACTGCAGTCGAATATGAGAGGCCCTGGGACAGAGACCACTGCAGTCTAATATGAGAGGCCCTGGGGCAGAGACTACTGCAGTCTAATATGATTGGCCCTGGGGCAGAGACTACTGCAGTCTAACATGAGTGGCCCTGGGACAGAGACTACTGTAGTCTAATCTGATTGGCCTTGGGGCGGAGACTACTGCAGTCTAATACGATTGGCACTGGGACAGAGACTACTGGAGTCTAACATGAGAGGCCCTGGGACAGAGACTACTGCAGTCTAATATGAGTGGCCCTGGGGCAGAGACTACTGCAGTCTAATATGAGTGGCCCTGGGACAGAGGCTACTGCAGTCTAATATGAGTGGCCCTGGGACAGAGACTACTGCAGTCTAATATGATTGGCCCTGGGACAGAGACTACAGCAGTCTAATATGATTGGCCTTGGGGCGGAGACTACAGCAGTCTAATCTGATTGGCCATGGGGCAGAGACTACAGCAGTCAAATATGATTGGTCCTGGGACAGAGACTACAGCAGTCTAATGTGATTGACCCTGGGTAGAGACTACAGCAATCTAATCTGATTGGCCCTGGGACAGAGACTACAGCAGTCTAATCTGATTGGCCCTGGGGCGGAGACTACAGCAGTCTAAGATGATTGGCCCTGGGACAGAGACTACAGCAGTCTAATCTGATTGGCCCTGGGACAGAGACTACAGCAGTCTAATCTGATTGGCCCTGGGGCGGAGACTACAGCAGTCTAATCTGATTGGCCCTGGGACAGAGACTACAGCAGTCTAATCTGATTGGCCCCGGGACAGAGACTACAGCAGTCTAATCTGATTGGCCCTGGGGCGGAGACTACAGCAGTCTAATATGATTGGCCCTGGGACAGAGACTACAGCAGTCTAATATGATTGGCCCTGGGACAGAGACTACAGCAGTCTAATCTGATTGGCCCTGGGACAGAGACTACGGCAGTCTAATCTGATTGGCCCTGGGACAGAGACTACAGCAGTCTAATCTGATTGGCCCTGGGGCAGAGACTACAGCAGTCTAATCTGATTGGCCCTGGGACAGAGACTACTGTTGTCTAATCTGATTGGCCCTTGGACAGAGACTACAGCAGTCTAATCTGATTGGCCTCGGGGCGGAGACTACAGCAGTCTAATCTGATTGGCCCTGGGGCGGAGACTACAGCAGTCTAATCTGATTGGCCCTGGGGCGGAGACTACAGCAGTCTAATCTGATTGGCCCTGGGACAGAGACTACTGTAGTCTAATCTGATTGGCCCTGGGGCGGAGACTACAGCAGTCTAATCTGATTGGCCCTGGGACAGAGACTACAGCAGTCTAATCTGATTGGCCCTAGGGCGGAGACTACAGCAGTCTAATCTGATTGGCCCTGGGGCGGAGACTACAGCAGCCTAATATGATTGGCCCTGGGGCGGAGACTACATCAGTCTAATATGATTGGCCCTGGGGCGGAGACTACAGCAGTCTAATCTGACTGGCCCTGGGGCGGAGACTACAGCAGTCTAATCTGATTGGCCCTGGGGCGAAGACTACAGCAGTCTAATCTGATTGGCCCTGGGACAGAGACTACAGCAGTCTAATCTGATTGGCCCTGGGGCGGAGACTACAGCAGTCTAATCCGATTGGCCCTGGGACAGAGACTACAGCAGTCTAATATGATTGGCCCTGGGGCGGAGACTACAGCAGTCTAATATGATTGGCCCTGGGGCGGAGACTACAGCAGTCTAATCTGATTGGCCCTGGGGCGGAGACTACTGCAGTCTAATATGATTGGCCCTGGGGCGGAGACTACAGCAGCCTAATATGATTGGCCCTGGGGCGAAGACTACAGCAGTCTAATCTGATTGGCCCTGGGGCGGAGACTACAGCAGTCTAACCTGATTGGCCCTGGGGCGGAGACTACAGCAGTCTAATCTGATTGGCCCTGGGGCGGAGACTACAGCAGTCTAATCTGATTGGCCCTGGGGCGGAGACTACAGCAGTCTAATCTGATTGGCCCTGGGGCGGAGACTACAGCAGCCTAATATGATTGGCCCTGAGGCGGAGACTACAGCAGTCTAATCTGACTGGCCCTGGGGCGGAGACTACAGCAGTCTAATCTGATTGGCCCTGGGGCGAAGACTACAGCAGTCTAATCTGATTGGCCCTGGGACAGAGACTACAGCAGTCTAATCTGATTGGCCCTGGGGCGGAGACTACAGCAGTCTAATCCGATTGGCCCTGGGACAGAGACTACAGCAGTCTAATATGATTGGCCCTGGGGCGGAGACTACAGCAGTCTAATATGATTGGCCCTGGGGCGGAGACTACAGCAGTCTAATCTGATTGGCCCTGGGGCGGAGACTACAGCAGTCTAATATGATTGGCCCTGGGGCGGAGACTACAGCAGCCTAATATGATTGGCCCTGGGGCGAAGACTACAGCAGTCTAATCTGATTGGCCCTGGGGCGGAGACTACAGCAGTCTAACCTGATTGGCCCTGGGGCGGAGACTACAGCAGTCTAATCTCATTGGCCCTGGGGCGGAGACTACAGCAGTCTAATCTGATTGGCCCTGGGGCGGAGACTACAGCAGTCTAATCTGATTGGCCCTGGGGCGGAGACTACAGCAGCCTAATATGATTGGCCCTGAGGCGGAGACTACAGCAGTCTAATATGATTGGCCCTGGGGCGGAGACTACAGCAGTCTAATATGATTGGCCCTGGGGCGGAGACTACAGCAGCCTAATATGATTGGCCCTGGGGCGACGACTACAGCAGTCTAATCTGATTGGCCCTGGGGCGGAGACTACAGCAGTCTAATCTGATTGGCCCTGGGGCGGAGACTACAGCAGTCTAATATGATTGGCCCTGAGGCGGAGACTACAGCAGTCTAATATGATTGGCCCTGGGGCGGAGACTACAGCAGTCTAATATGATTGGCCCTGGGGATGGAGACTACAGCAGTCTAATCTGATTGGCCCTGGGGCGGAGACTACAGCAGTCTAACATGATTGGCCCTGGGGCGGAGACTACAGCAGTCTAATATGATTGGCCCTGGGGATGGAGACTACAGCAGTCTAATCTGATTGGCCCTGGGGCGGAGACTACAGCAGTCCAATATGATTGGCCCTGGGGCGGAGACTACAGCAGTCTAATATGATTGGCCCTGGGGCGGAGACTACATCAGTCTAATATGATTGGCCCTGGGGATGGAGACTACAGCAGTCTAATCTGATTGGCCCTGGGGCGGAGACTACATCAGTCTAATATGATTGGCCCTGGGGCGGAGACTACAGCAGTCTAATCTGATTGGCCCTGGGACAGAGACTACAGCAGTCTAATCTGATTGGCCCTAGGGCGGAGACTACAGCAGTCTAATCTGATTGGCCCTGGGGCGGAGACTACAGCAGCCTAATATGATTGGCCCTGGGGCGGAGACTACATCAGTCTAATATGATTGGCCCTGGGGCGGAGACTACAGCAGTCTAATCTGACTGGCCCTGGGGCGGAGACTACAGCAGTCTAATCTGATTGGCCCTAGGGCGGAGACTACAGCAGTCTAATCTGATTGGCCCTGGGGCGGAGACTACAGCAGTCTAATCCGATTGGCCCTGGGACAGAGACTACAGCAGTCTAATATGATTGGCCCTGGGGCGGAGACTACAGCAGTCTAATATGATTGGCCCTGGGGCGGAGACTACAGCAGTCTAATCTGATTGGCCCTGGGGCGGAGACTACAGCAGTCTAATATGATTGGCCCTGGGGCGGAGACTACAGCAGTCTAATCTGATTGGCCCTGGGGCGAAGACTACAGCAGTCTAATCTGATTGGCCCTGGGGCGGAGACTACAGCAGTCTAATCTGATTGGCCCTGGGGCGGAGACTACAGCAGTCTAATCTGATTGGCCCTGGGGCGGAGACTACAGCAGTCTAATCTGATTGGCCCTGGGGCGGAGACTACAGCAGTCTAATATGATTGGCCCTGGGGCGGAGACTACAGCAGTCTAATATGATTGGCCCTGGGGCGGAGACTACAGCATTCTAATCTGACTGGCCCTGGGGCGGAGACTACAGCAGTCTAATATGATTGGCCCTGGGGCGGAGACTACAGCAGCCTAATATGATTGGCCCTGGGGCGAAGACTACAGCAGTCTAATCTGATTGGCCCTGGGGCGGAGACTACAGCAGTCTAACCTGATTGGCCCTGGGGCCGAGACTACAGCAGTCTAATCTGATTGGCCCTGGGGCGGAGACTACAGCAGTCTAATCTGATTGGCCCTGGGGCGGAGACTACAGCAGTCTAATCTGATTGGCCCTGGGGCGGAGACTACAGCAGCCTAATATGATTGGCCCTGAGGCGGAGACTACAGCAGTCTAATATGATTGGCCCTGGGGCGGAGACTACAGCAGTCTAATATGATTGGCCCTGGGGCGGAGACTACAGCAGCCTAATATGATTGGCCCTGGGGCGACGACTACAGCAGTCTAATCTGATTGGCCCTGGGGCGGAGACTACAGCAGTCTAATCTGATTGGCCCTGGGGCGGAGACTACAGCAGTCTAATATGATTGGCCCTGAGGCGGAGACTACAGCAGTCTAATATGATTGGCCCTGGGGCGGAGACTACAGCAGTCTAATCTGATTGGCCCTGGGGCGGAGACTACAGCAGTCTAATATGATTGGCCCTGGGGATGGAGACTACAGCAGTCTAATCTGATTGGCCCTGGGGCGGAGACTACAGCAGTCTAATATGATTGGCCCTGGGGCGGAGACTACAGCAGTCTAATATGATTGGCCCTGGGGCGGAGACTACAGCAGTCTAATATGATTGGCCCTGGGGATGGAGACTACAGCAGTCTAATCTGATTGGCCCTGGGGCGGAGACTACAGCAGTCCAATATGATTGGCCCTGGGGCGGAGACTACAGCAGTCTAATATGATTGGCCCTGGGGCGGAGACTACATCAGTCTAATATGATTGGCCCTGGGGATGGAGACTACAGCAGTCTAATCTGATTGGCCCTGGGGCGGAGACTACAGCAGTCTAATCTGATTGGCCCTGGGGCGGAGACTACAGCAGTCTAATCTGATTGGCCCTGGGGCGGAGACTACAGCAGTCTAATCTGATTGGCCCTGGGGCGGAGACTACAGCAGCCTAATATGATTGGCCCTGGGACAGAGACTACAGCAGTCTAATCTGATTGGCCCTGGGGCGGAGACTACAGCAGTCTAATCTGATTGGCCCTGGGGCGGAGACTACAGCAGTCTAATCTGATTGGCCCTGGGACAGTGACTACAGCAGTCTAATCTGATTGGCCCTGGGACAGAGACTACAGCAGTCTAATCTGATTGGCCCTGGGGCGGAGACTACAGCAGTCTAATCTGATTGGCCCTGGGGCGGAGACTACAGCAGTCTAATCTGATTGGCCCTGGGACAGAGACTACAGCAGTCTAATCTGTTTGGCCCTGGGACAGAGACTACTGTTGTCTAATCTGATTGGCCCTGGGACAGAGACTACAGCAGTCTAATCTGATTGGCCCTGGGACAGAGACTACTGTTGTCTAATCTGATTGGCCCTGGGACAGAGACTACAGCAGTCTAATCTGATTGGCCCTGGGGTAGAGACTACAGCAGTCTAATCTGATTGGCCCTGGGGCAGAGACTTCTGTTGTCTAATCTGATTGGCCCTGGGACAGAGACTACAGCAGTCTAATCTGATTGGCCCTGGGGTAGAGACTACAGCAGTCTAATCTGATTGGCCCTGGGGTAGAGACTACAGCAGTCTAATCTGATTGGCCCTGGGACAGAGACTACAGCAGTCTAATCTGTTTGGCCCTGGGACAGAGACTACTGTTGTCTAATCTGATTGGCCCTGGGACAGAGACTACAGCAGTCTAATCTGACTGGCCCTGGGACAGAGACTACTGTTGTCTAATCTGATTGGCCCTGGGACAGAGACTACAGCAGTCTAATCTGATTGGCCCTGGGGCAGAGACTACTGTTGTCTAATCTGATTGGCCCTGGGACAGAGACTACAGCAGTCTAATCTGATTGGCCCTGGGGCGGAGACTACAGCAGTCTAATATGATTGGCCCTGGGGCGGAGACTACAGCAGTCTAATATGATTGGCCCTGGGGCGGAGACTACAGCAGTCTAATATGATTGGCCCTGGGGCGGAGACTACAGCAGTCTAATCTGATTGGCCCTGGGGCAGAGACTACAGCAGTCTAATATGATTGGCCCTGGGGCGGAGACTACAGCAGTCTAATATGATTGGCCCTGGGGCAGAGACTACAGCAGTCTAATATGATTGGCCCTGGGACAGAGACTACAGCAGTCTAATCTGATTGGCCCTGGGGCGGAGACTACAGCAGTCTAATCTGATTGGCCCTGGGACAGAGACTACAGCAGTCTAATCTGATTGGCCCTGGGGCAGAGACTACAGCAGTCTAATAGGATTGGCCCTGGGGCAGAGACTACAGCAGTCTAATATGATTGGCCCTGGGGCAGAGACTACAGCAGTCTAATCTGATTGGCCCTGGGGCGGAGACTACAGCAGTCTAATATGATTGGCCCTGGGGTAGAGACTACAGCAGTCTAATCTGATTGGCCCTGGGACAGAGACTACTGTTGTCTAATCTGATTGGCCCTGGGACAGAGACTACAGCAGTCTAATATGATTGGCCCTGGGGTAGAGACTACAGCAGTCTAATCTGATTGGCCCTGGGGCGGAGACTACAGCAGTCTAATCTGATTGGCCCTGGGGCGGAGACTACATCAGTCTAATCTGATTGGCCCTGGGACAGAGACTACAGCAGTCTAATCTGATTGGCCCTGGGGCGGAGACTACAGCAGTCCAAATGTCACCCTATTCCCTTCATGTTGCATTAATTTTGACCAGGGCCCAAAGGGCACTATAGATTTGGGACACATCCAGATACTTCCATCATTCTGTGCTGTGGCCAAGGAGGACTGATGTGTCTGTTTGGCCCTAGAGAACACAACAGACCATCAGACCTGAACTGAGCTGAGGCCATCAAGCCAAGGTTAGATGGGTCCTCAAATTACACTGCATAATTTATGGAGATGGAATGAGAAAGGAGAAGAGAGGAGGAGAGAGGACAGGAAAAGAGATGAGAGGAGAGGAGAAAAGAGGAATGGAAAGGAAAGGATAGGAGAAGAGAAGAGAGGAGAAGAGGAGAGAAGAAATTAGAGGCGAGAAGAGGTGAACAGAGTAGAAGAGAGGAGAACAGAGTAGAAGAGAGGAGAGGAGATTCGAATAGAGGAGAATTTAGACTAGAAGAAAGGAGAGGAGAAGAGAAGACAGATGAGAGGAGAGGATAAGATACGATTACATAAAAGAGGAGAGGAGAGGAGAAGAGAAGAGAGGAGAAGAGGATGTCTGGTATCAGGTATAATGGGTCTGGTATCAAGTATAATGGGTCTGGTATCAGGTATAATGGATGGAGGTCTGGTATCAGATATAATGGGTCTGGTATCAGGTGTAATGGATGGAGGTCTGGTATCAGGTATAATGGATGGAGGTCTGGTATCAGGTGTAATGGATGGAGGTCTGGTATCAGGTGTAATGGATGGAGGTCTGGTATCAGGTGTAATGGATGGAGGTCTGGTATCAGGTTATAATGGGTCTGGTATCAGGTATAATGGGTCTGGTATCAGGTATAATGGGTCTGGTATCAGGTATAATGGATGGAGGTCTGGTATCAGGTATAATGGGTCTGGTATCAGGTATAATGGGTCTGGTATCAGGTATAATGGATGGAGGTCTGGTATCAGGTGTAATGGATGGAGGTCTGGTATCAGGTTATAATGGGTCTGGTATCAGGTATAATGGGTCTGGTATCAGGTATAATGGATGGAGGTCTGGTATCAGGTATAATGGGTCTGGTATCAGGTATAATGGATGGAGTTCTGGTATCAGGTATAACGGGTCTGGTATCAGGTATAATGGATGGAGGTCTAGTATCAGGTATAATGTATGGAGGTCTGGTATCAGGTATAATGGGTCTGGTATCAGGTATAATGGATGGAGGTCTGGTATCAGGTATAATGGATGGAGGTCTGGTATCAGGTATAATGGGTCTGGTATCAGGTATAATGGATGGAGGTCTGGTATCAGGTATAATGGATGGAGGATACCTGGAGAGACTCTATCCGAAGCGGTGCAGCCAACGGGTTTCTCCACACATCGCGCAGACAGAAACAAACAACTTTCTGGTAAGAAGAGGGGCGGGGGCGTATGCCTTATGACTAACGTGACATGGTGTGATGAAAGAAACATACAGGAACTGAAATCCTTCTGTTCACCTGATTTAGAATTCCTCACAATCAAATGTAGACCGCATTATCTACCAAGAGAATTCTCTTCGATTATAATCACAGCCGTATACATCCCCCCCCAAGCAGACACATCGATGGCTCTGAACGAACTTTATTTAACTCTTTGCAAACTGGAAACCATTCATCCGGAGGCTGCATTCATTGTAGCTGGGGATTTTAACAAGGCTAATCTGAAAACAAGACTCCCTAAATTTTATCAGCATATCGATTGCGCAACCAGGGATGGAAAGACCTTGGATCATTGTTACTTTAACTTCCGCGACGCATATAAGGCCCTGCCCCGCCCCCCTTTCGGAAAAGCTGACCACGACTCCATTTTGTTGATCCCTGCCTACAGACAGAAACTAAAACAAGAGGCTCCCACGCTGAGGTCTGTCCAACGCTGGTCCGACCAAGCTGACTCCACACTCCAAGACTGCTTCCACCACGTGGACTGGGACATGTTTCGTATTGCGTCAGACAACAACATTGACGAATACGCTGATTCGGTGTGTGAGTTCATTAGAACGTGCGTTGAAGATGTCGTTCCCATAGCAACGATTAAAACATTCCCTAACCAGAAACCGTGGATTGATGGCAGCATTCGCGTGAAACTGAAAGCGCGAACCACTGCTTTTAATCAGGGGAAGGTGTCTGGTAACATGACCGAATACAAACAGTGCAGCTATTCCCTCCGCAAGGCTATCAAACAAGCTAAGCGTCAGTACAGAGACAAAGTAGAATCTCAATTCAACGGCTCAGACACAAGAGGCATGTGGCAGGGTCTACAGTCAATCACGGACTACAGGAAGAAATCCAGCCCAGTCACGGACCAGGATGTCCTGCTCCCAGGCAGACTAAACAACTTTTTTGCCCGCTTTGAGGACAATACAGTGCCACTGACACGGCCGGCAACGAAAACATGCGGTCTCTCCTTCACTGCAGCCGAGGTGAGTAAGACATTTAAACGTGTTAACCCTCGCAAGGCTGCAGGCCCAGACGGCATCCCCAGCCGCGCCCTCAGAGCATGCGCAGACCAGCTGGCCGGTGTGTTTACGGACATATTCAATCAATCCCTATACCAGTCTGCTGTTCCCACATGCTTCAAGAGGGCCACCATTGTTCCTGTTCCCAAGAAAGCTAAGGTAACTGAGCTAAACGACTACCGCCCCGTAGCACTCACTTCCGTCATCATGAAGTGCTTTGAGAGACTAGTCAAGGACCATATAACCTCCACCCTACCTGACACCCTAGACCCACTCCAATTTGCTTACCGCCCAAATAGGTCCACAGACGATGCAATCTCAACCACACTGCACACCGCCCTAACCCATCTGGACAAGAGGAATACCTATGTGAGAATGCTGTTCATTGACTACAGCTCGGCATTCAACACCATAGTACCCTCCAAGCTCGTCATCAAGCTCGAGACCCTGGGTCTCGACCCCGCCCTGTGCAACTGGGTACTGGACTTCCTGACGGGCCGCCCCCAGGTGGTGAGGGTAGGCAACAACATCTCCTCCCCGCTGATCCTCAACACTGGGGCCCCACAAGGGTGCGTTCTGAGCCCTCTCCTGTACTCCCTGTTCACCCACGACTGCGTGGCCACGCACGCCTCCAACTCAATCATCAAGTTTGCGGACGACACAACAGTGGTAGGCTTGATTACCAACAACGACGAGACGGCCTACAGGGAGGAGGTGAGGGCCCTCGGAGTGTGGTGTCAGGAAAATAACCTCACACTCAAAGTCAACAAAACTAAGGAGATAATTGTGGACTTCAGGAAACAGCAGAGGGAACACCCCCCTATCCACATCGATGGAACAGTAGTGGAGAGGGTAGCAAGTTTTAAGTTCCTCGGCATACACATCACAGACAAACTGAATTGGTCCACTCACACAGACAGCATTGTGAAGAAGGCGCAGCAGCGCCTCTTCAACCTCAGGAGGCTGAAGAAATTTGGCTTGTCACCAAAAGCACTCACAAACTTCTACAGATGCACAATCGAGAGCATCCTGGCGGGCTGTATCACCGCCTGGTACGGCAACTGCTCCGCCCTCAACCGTAAGGCTCTCCAGAGGGTGGTGAGGTCTGCACAACGCATCACCGGGGGCAAACTACCTGCCCTCCAGGACACCTACACCACCCGATGTCACAGGAAGGCCATAAAGATCATCAAGGACATCAACCACCCGAGCCACTGCCTGTTCACCCCGCTATCATCCAGAAGGCGAGGTCAGTACAGGTGCATCAAAGCTGGGACCGAGAGACTGAAAAACAGCTTCTATCTCAAGGCCATCAGACTGTTAAACAGCCACCACTAACATTGAGTGGCTGCTGCCAACACACTGACACTGACTCAACTCCATCCACTTTAATAATGGGAATTGATGGGAAATGATGTAAATATATCACTAGCCACTTTAAACAATGCTACCTTATATAATGTTACTTACCCTACATTATTCATCTCATATGCATACGTATATACTGTACTCTATATCATCGACTGTATCCTTATGTAATACATGTATCACTAGCCACTTTAAACTATGCCACTTTGTTTACATACTCATCTCATTTGTACATACTGTACTCGATACCATCTACTGTATCTTGCCTATGCTGCTCTGTACCATCACTCATTCATATATCCTTATGTACATATTCTTTATCCCCTTACACTGTGTACAAGACAGTAGTTTTGGAATTGTTAGTTAGATTACTTGTTGGTTATTACTGCATTGTCGGAACTAGAAGCACAAGCATTTCGCTACACTCGCATTAACATCTGCTAACCATGTGTATGTGACAAATAAAATTTGATTTGATTTGATTTGATTTGAAAGGTCTGGTATCAGTTATGATGGGTCTGGTATCAGGTATAATGGATGGAGGTCTGGTATCAGGTATAATGGATGGAGGTCTGGTATCAGGTATAATGGATGGAGGTCTGGTATCAGGTATAATGGGTTTGGTATCAGGTATAATGGATGGAGGTCTGGTATCAGGTATAATGGGTCTGGTATCAGGTATAATGGGTCTGGTATCAGGTGTAATGGGTCTGGTATCAGGTGTAATGGATGGAGGTCTGGTATCAGGTATAATGGATGGAGGTCTGGTATCAGGTATAATGGATGGAGGTCTGGTATCAGGTATAATGGGTTTGGTATCAGGTATAATGGATGGAGGTCTGGTATCAGGTATAATGGATGGAGGTCTGGTATCAGGTATAATGGATGGAGGTCTGGTATCAGGTATAATGGGGTTGGTATCAGGTATAATGGATGGAGGTCTGGTATCAGGTATAATGGGTCTGGTATCAGGTATAATGGATGGAGGTCTGGTATCAGGTATAATGCGTCTGCTATCAGGTATAATTGGTCTGCTATCAGGTATAATTGGTCTGGTATCAGGTATAATGCGTCTGCTATCAGGTATAGTTGGTCTGCTATCAGGTATAATTGGTCTGGTATCAGGTATAATGTGTCTGCTATCAGGTATAATTGGTCTGCTATCAGGTATAATTGGTCTGGTATCAGGTATGACTGATGTGGTGGATTGGAGAGATGACTGAGGAGGTGTATTAAAGGAAGCTAGCCCTTGGCTAAGGTTGTTGATTTCCCACTTTTGAATGTGCAAGTATGAACAGTTGCTTAGCTTTGGTATAAATCTCACTTAGATTAAGGAGGTTGTTAGCCCTAGGCTAAATGTAGTGTAAGCAGAGCTTCTTAAACAATGCATTGCTTTTTTCCTATATAGTCAAGTATTACAATAAATGTTAAAGCCATAAAGATCCTTTAATCCATTTAGGGATTACATATCGCATGTCATTCCATTGGTACTTTAGGAATGAATGTTAATTTTTTTTATTTGAGTATACCTTTGAGAAACGAGGCAACGGATGATACAGAGGTGAGATGTGGTTCGGGAGGAAGAGAAAGAGAGAGAGATAAAGAGAGAGGCAGGGAGGGGAGGGACAGACAGACAGACAGACAGACAGACAGACAGACAGACAGACAGACAGACAGGTTTTCACACACTTATTGTCGGTGTCCCAAATGGAACCCTATTCCCTATATAGTGCACTACTTTAGACCAGAGCCCTATAGAACCCTATTCCCTATATAGTGTACTACTTTAGACCAGAGCCCTATGGAACCCTATTCCCTATATAGTACACTACTTTAGACCAGAGCCATTTGGAACCCTATTCCCTATGTAGTACACTACTTTAGAACAGAGCCCAATGGAACCCTATTCCCTATATATAGTGCACTACTTTGACATGAGCCAATAAGGAATAGGGTGCCATTTAGGCCAGAATCTCAATGTAAACATTCCATTTTGAATGCTGAACAGGACAAAACATGATCCAATTCACCGATTTGTCAAGTGAACATTTCTGGTCATCCCTACTACCTCTGATCTGATGGAGTCAACCGTAAATTACGGCAAATAAAGAGCTTCTGGATTTCAGGACAGCGATCACTCACTCCGGATTAGACAAAGAGCTTCTGGATTTCAGGACAGCGATCACTCACTCCGGATTAGACAAAGAGCTTCTGGATTTCAGGACAGCGATCACTCACTCCGGATTAGACAAAGAGTTTCTGGATATCAGGACAGCGATCACTCACCCCGGATTAGACAAAGAGCTTCTGGATTTCAGGACAGCGATCACTCACCTCGGATTAGACAAAGAGCTTCTAGATATCAGGACAGCGATCACTCACCTCGGATTAGACAAAGAGCTTCTGGATTTCAGGACAGCGATCACTCACCTCGGATTAGATAAAGATTTTTTTCAACAACAACAACAACAGCAGCAGCAGCAGCAAGCAGGATTCACACGATATTCTCCAAACACCCCACAGGTTGCATAATTAAGCGATGCAGAGGGTGAAGAGCCGGATGCCTCGTCCGGACCCACAGAAGACAACTAGGAAAGCTGCCGTTACCGTCAATATTACTCGCCAACGTGCAATCATTGGACAATAAATTAGACAAGGTACGATCATGAATATCCTACCAACGGGACATCAAAAACTGTAATATCCTATGTTTCACATAATCGTGGCTGAATGATGAAATGGATATTCAGCTAGCAGGATATACGCTGCACCGGCAAGAGAGAACAGCAGACTCCGGTAAAACGAGGGGGAGCGGTCTGTGCATATTTGTAAACAACAGCTGGTGCACGAAATCTAAGGAAGTCTCTAGATTTGAGTATATTGTGATAAAATGCAGGCCACACTACTTGCCTAGAGAGTTTTCAGCTATACTTTCGTGGCTGTTTATTTACCACCACAGACAGATGCTGTCTCGAAGACACACAGTCAGCTGTATAAGGAAATAAGCAAACAGGAAACCACTCACCCAGAGACGACGCTCCTAGTGGCCGGAGACTTTAATGCAGGGAAACTTAAATCAGTTCTACCTAATTTCTATCAACATGTTAAATGTGTAACCAGAGGGAAAAAATATCTAGATCACCTGTACTTCAAACACAGAGACGCGTACAAAGCTCTCCCTCGCCCTGCATTTGATAAATCCGACCACAACTCTATCCTCCTGATTCCTGCTTACAAGCAAAAATTAAAGCAAGAAGCACCAGTGGCTCAATTTATAAAAAACTGGTCAGATGAAGAATATGCTAAACTACAGGACTGTTTTTCTATCACAGACTGGAACATGTTCCGGGATTTTTCCGATAGCATTGAGGAGTACAGCACATCAGTTACTGGCTTTATCAATAAGTGCATTGAGGACGTCGTCCCCACAGTGACTGTACCTACATACTCCAACCAGAAGCCATGAATTACAGGCAACATTTGCACTGAGCTAAAGGCTAGAGCTGCCGATTTTAAGGTGCGGGACTCTAACCCGGAAGCTTAAAAGAAATCCTGCTATGTCCTGCAACGAACCATCAAACAGTAAAGCGTTTGACAGGGCAAAGATTGAATCATACTTCACCATCTCCGACGCTCGTCTTACGTGGCAGGGCCTGCAAACTATTACAGTCTACAAAGGGAAGCACAGCCGCGAGCTGCCCAGTGACACGAGCCTACCAGACGAGTTAAATCACTTCTGTGCTCCCTTTGAGGCAAGCAACACTGAGGCATGCATGAGAGAATCAGCTGTTCCGTAAGACTGTGTGATCATGCTCTCCGTAGCTGACGTGAGTAAGACATATAAACAGGTCAACATTCACAAGGCTGCGGGGCCAGATGGATTACCAGGACGTGTGCTCCGGGCATGTGCTGACCAACTGACAGGTGTCTTCACTGACATCTTCAACTTGTCCCTGATTGAGTCTGCAATCCACACTGCCCTTTCCCGCCTGGACAAAAGGAACACCTACTGTACGTGAGAATGCTGTTCATTGAATGTAGCTCAGGGTTTAACACCATACTACCCTCAAAGCTCATCACTAAGCTAAGGACCCTGGGACTAAACACCTCCCTCTGCAACTGGATCCTGGACTTCCTGACGGGCCACTCCCAGGTGGTGAGGGTAGGTAGCAACACATCTGCCACGCTGACCTTCAACAATGGAGCCCCCCAGGGGTGCGTGCTCAGTCCCCTCCTGTACTCCCTGTTCACCCACGACTGCATGACCAGGCACGACTCCAACACCATCATTAAGTTTGCAGATGACACAACAGTGGTAGGCCTGATCATCGACAACGACAAGACAGCCTATAGGGAGGAGGTCAGAGACCTGGCCTGGTGATGCCAGAATAACAACCTATCCCTCAACGTAACCAAGACTAAGGAGATGATTGTGGACTACAGGAAAAGGAGGACTGAGCACGCCCCAATTTTCATCGACGGATCTGTATTGGAGCAGGTTGAGAGCTTCAAGTTCCTTGGTGTCCACATCACCAACAAACTAGAATGGACCAAACACACCAAGATAGTTGTGAAGAGGGCATGACAAAGCCTATTCCCTCACCAAAAGGTTCTACAGCTGCAACATAGAGAGCATCCTGACTGGTTGCATCACTGTCTGGTACGGCAATTGCTCTGCCTCTGACCGCAAGGCACTACAGAGGGAAGTGCATACGGCCCAGTACATCACTGAGGCTAAGCTGCCTGCCATCCAGGACCTCTACACCAGGCGGTGTCAGAGGAAGGCCCTAAAAA